>NW_006998481.1:0-37424 GCF_000164805.1 Carlito syrichta | reverse complement strand
GAGAAACCAGAGTGGGGGCGGGAGAGGGAGGGAGAAATAGGGAGAGAGTGGACCATCCTCAGAGGTGAGTGGTCCTGGGCAGGGATGCCCTCGGCTCCTGGGGTTGGTAGGCGTCTGAAGAGGGCATTTTCAGCCTGAGTTCTGGGAGCCCCAAAACTGGCAGGTCTCACCACGTGTCTTCGGGTCAGAGCTCCTGAGCAACGCAGGTCACCGGCCCCACCCGCCACCAGATCAGACCCCGGATGAGCCCAGATGGGTGCTTCTGGTGCCCACCCATGCTTAAGAGCCATTGGCCTGCAGTGCAGGGCTCTCCCCCCGAGCTGGGACATCGAGTGTCACCCTGCTCCCCAAGGCCTTTCCAGAAGCCCCTGCCTCCTAGAAGGGAAAGTCCACATCCTCGCTCCTGGACACAGCACCACTGGGTCCACAAAGTGAAACAGACTGTGCAAGTCCCTGGAGGCAAGGCGAGAACGTCATGTCTGGCCGGGCTCCGTCACAGATGCCATGGAGGGTCCCACCTAGGGGGGTGGGGGTGGGCGAGCACGTTCTTCAAGATTTCCTTTGTGGCCAGGTGCGGTGGCTCATGCCTGCAATCCCAGCACTCTGGAAGACTGAGGTGAGAGGACTGCCTGAGCCCAGGAGTTTGAGACCAGTCTGGGAAACTTGGTGAGACCTTTTCTCTTGAAAAAAATCAAAAACATTCACTGAGCATGGTGGTGCATGCCTGTAGTCCCAGACACTTGGGAGGCTGAGACAAGAGGCTCTCCTGAACCCAGGAGTTTGAGGCTGCAGTGAGCTGTGATTGCACCACAGAGCTCCAGTCGGGGCAACAGAGCAAGACCCAGATTCAAAAAAGAAGAGAAAGCTAAGGTCTGAGGACAACTACACGCTGTTAAAAGTAGTTTCTTGGCTGGGCTTGTGGCTCAGCCTGTCATCCCAACACTTTGGGAGGCCGAGAGTGCCACTGCCCTCTAGCCTGGGCGACAGAGTGAGACTCCGACTCAGAAAAAGAAAGTAGTTTCTCTTGTGACTAATTTCCACTTGAAGAGCGTGGCTCCTTTTCCTTCATGCACCACTGGGTGATTCCTGGTGGTTTGTTTTGTTTCTGTTTCTTTAATCAAAGTGCAGGAGCATCCTTGTGATTTTTAAAAGCAACAAAGGAAAAAAAGATATCCTTTGAAGCAGGTATTTGTGGCACAGTGTCCACTCTCTTGCATGCTTTGGTTTTGTGGTGGGGGTGGGTTAGACACTGGGGCCTCCCTCGCTGGCATGGGCAGGTGGGTGCCCCAGCGACTGGGTTGTCTGCCTCGGGATCTGGTGAGGTGGGTGGAGATCACGGTGGATTAAAGAATCAGGTGAAACGAGGAAAGCCCCCTCAGGCACCTGGCACCTGTGGATTAGCTCGGGCTTGGGGACACAGTGGTCCTGGAAAGTCAGTGGTTGTCTCGGCAGCACCGGCTCGGCCGTGGGAAGCACCCAGCTCACCCAGCATGCGCGTCTACGCTGCCAGTGCAGAAGTCACAACTGGTCAGGGGCCACCGGGCCGGGCTTTCCTCTGGCCCTCTCCATCATCTGGGTTTCCGTAGCGGGCACCTGTCATGACTGAAATCAGAAGAGGAAGCGGCATTCTGAAATGCGCTTCTCCAAAGCACGGCCGCTGGCTAAATGGAAATCCCAACAGCAAAACAGCGTGTCCTGTGGACGTGGCAGGGCCTGTGGGATGTGGGAACATGGGTCGGGGCTGCGGGCCAAGCTGGCAGGGACGGGCGCTTCGTGAAAGGCAAAATAGATTGACCTCGCACGTCTGGAAGGAAAGGCGGGAAGATGGCCTCCGGGGGCAGCTCCTGGTTCCCTCCCCACCCCGCCACGGGGTTGGCCATGAACTCCGCCTGCAGCCCATTCCCAGGTGGAACTCAGGGGCCCTGCACACCTGAGGGGGCAGCAGGGATGCCACCGTCCTGGGGAGAGGGGGTCTGAGGGAGGCCACATGGACTTGAGGCAGAAGGGACTTGTGTGGCAGGAGGGAGGAGGGTACAGGGAGGGCATTTCCCGGGAGGGGACCGCGGGAGACCAGGCCAGAGGACAGGGCAGGATCGGCCTAGTGCAAGAAAGCCGGAGGGTGGCTGGCCAGCCCCCCCATGGTGGCACGGGGGCCACCCAGGCTGACAGCTGCAGGATGAGGGACCACCCACTGGAGCTGGCGTGGCCTTGTGGGGAATTGGGTCAGCACCTGGCCCGGGGGGAAGGACGCCGATTCTTCCTGGGTGATGGTTCCCACGCAGCTGGCCTCAGACACCGCGCTGGAGCAGGGGCCCGCGGTGGCCCTGGCAGACCCCAGGCCCGTCCCTCAGTACCTGCCAGGGGCAGCGCCCAGGGCAAGCCCAGCCCCTCAGGAGACAGGCCATCCTGGTCCCCAGGCTGGACGTGCGGTGGCTGCCCTGGAAAGCTCCACGCCCTCCGTGGACTGGGGGACGTTTGCAGAGGCCCAGTGGTCACTGTGACCGAGGAAGAGCCCCGGCTGAAAGAGGTTCAGGCACGGGGCTGGGAAGCTGCTGACGACCTGCAGGGCGGGTCGCCGGGCACACGCGCCATGTCTGGATGTTGGCCGGCTGAGGCACCTCCACAGACAAAGCCTCCCAGATGCTACATTTCAACCCATGTTTGCCATCCAGCGCACCTGACTGAGGTGACAGGTGACCCTGCTTCCTCCTCGGACTTCTCTGCGTTTGCTGAATTGTCTCTTGGGCAGGTATTTCTCTGGCATCAGAGCAAGAAAGTCCTAACTCAAATTGCTCTAATTCCACATATATATTTACTTAGAGGCAGGGTCTCCCACTGCCACCCAGGCTGGAGTACTGTGGTGCAATCATGGCTGACTGCAGCCTCAACCTCCTGGGCTGTGGCAATCCTCCCTCCTCAGTCTCCCAAGTAGCTGGAACTTCAGGTTCATTTTTGTGTTTTTTGTAGAGATGAGGTCTTGCCGTGTTGGCAATGCTGGTCTCAAACGTCTGGGCTCCGGCAATCCTCCCGCCTTGACCTCCCAAAGTACTGGGATGACAGGCGTGAGTCACCGTGCCTAGCCTCTAATTCCTGAATAAGAGGTAGTTGCACTGTGGGCCCAGGTTTCAGATATGCACAGTCTGGAGCCACACAGGACCCTGGGCCTGTGGGAACTTGCTGTTGAGGTCCAAGGGCCCCAAAACTCACGGCTGCATCCAGCCTCACGCCCTCACCGCCGAGGCAATTCCTGTCATGGCCATGCTCCTTAACACCCTCTGTGCCTTCCCTGCCTCCCCCCACAAATCCATTCTCAACCCCCACAGCTGGAGTCCTCAGGCCTCACAGAACTCTTCCCGGGAAACAGGCCCACAGCCTGCTGTCTGTGAGTTTCCAGTGGAAGGACCCCTACGACTGCCCAAGACGACACTGTCTTGGAACACCCTTGACAAGAGGCTACGCATAGAATCACGCAGACACCGCCAGGTGTGACCTTCCTCAGAGGCTCAATCCTGCTTGTTTTTAGGAGTTTGAACCTAATGGAAGATACAGCTACATGGGTCCAAGGCATTTCAAGCTGTCTGAGTCAAGACTCACCTTGGCGCACTCTCGGGGTCGCACTGCTCAGCACCGACCATGAGCAACATGGCCCAGCATCATCCTGATGGGCCTTGCAGGGCTGGGCCATCTTTCGACTTTGCCCCTCTCAGGGCACTCGCCCTGGAGCAGGGCATGCTCAGCGAAAGTGCCACAATAGATCTGACCACGGAGGGGGTCTTCCCTTCGCTCCTCTTCCCCCTGCCCAGCCACGCCCCCCACCAGGAAGGGCAGGCTCAGTTTTCTCACCCACCGCTTTTCACATCGATGGGCCCCGATGGACAAGTCGTACTCTTTCAAGTCAGTTGTGGCCGGACATGGCGGCTCACGCCTTTCATCCCAGCACTCTGGAAGGCCGAGGCCAGAGGCTCACCTGAGGCCAGGGATTCAAGAACAGCTTGGGCAACACAGCAAGACCTCATCTCCACAAAACTTCGGAAAAATTACCCAGGCATGGTGGCATGCCCCTGTAGACCCAGCTGCCCTGGAGGCTGAAGCGGGAGGATCGCCTGAGCCCAGGAGGTTGAGGCTGTGATCAGCTGCGATTGTGCCACTGCACTCCAGCCTGGGTGGCAGAGGGAGACCCCGACTCTAAAATAAAATAAAGCTCGTTGGCACATGATTCAGAATCATGCTTCTCAGGTATGAAGTGTGCACAGAATGCACTTCCACTCCGCTTAAGGTGGGGGACCCTCGTCCCATCAGGAGGGTTTGCTCCGTGTGTCAGGTGTGCTACCAGCGTTGTCCGTGTAAACCTGGACATGATGCCCTTTCAAGGCGTGAACACACTCTCCCAATACAAAGGCCACGCAGACTTAGGAATGCATTAAATCAGAGGCCAAAACAAGCACCCGCCGGCATCCCCAGCCTCCACGATCACCCTGCACGCATCTCTGTCCCCAGGCATGTTGGTGGCAGGGGGGCTGGACATATCCACATAAGCACATGCGCACACATGTCGCACACACACACCCAAGAAAGGCCCGCCACGCATGTCGCTGTTCTTGGTGAGCAGCACGGGGCAGCCTTCTCCCGGGACCGCCCTCGTTGCACGCGTGTAGGTGTTCCTTGTTTCGCTATCACAGACCACAGGCGCTCAAGCCCTCGTGCCCCCACCCAGCCCTCTGGGTTTCTTCCAGGAAGGCCGCCCCAGGCGAGCGGGGCATGGGGACGAGAGCCTGGAGGTTGAATGAGGTCAGCCAACCCCCACCTAGGTTTCACCCTTTCTGCCTGCCCTCGGGGTTTGGAGGAGAGGCTGCGCTCCTTCTGCCCCTGGCCCCAGACCTTCGCCGGGAAGCAGTGGCTTGTTCTGGGGCCTCCAGAATGCTGACCGACCCCCGCCATCCAGTCCCAGACCCGCCATCCTCCCCGATGTGCCCATGCATCGCCCCACAGACAGTTCTGTGGCCACCTACTGTGTGCCAGTCACTGTTCTGGGTGTGGAGACAGTAGCGAACACAACCGGGGGGCGGTGGCTTCCATCCAGTCCCACGGGACTTCTGACGTCCTTGTTCCTTGCTGGGCTCTCCTCCCCTTGCTGACATGTGGCCATCTCCACGTGTGTCCCTGGGTCACGCTCCTGATGTTGCCTTCTGCTTGTTCTGTGCCAGCCATGGTCTAATGACGCCCTACTGTGGTGATGGTGCTGGGCTCTCTCTTCTTCCTTCTGTCGCCCCACATATGGGTTCTACTCCCAGTCCAAGAACACCAGAACTTGGGTCGGTCAGTACAGTCGTCCCTCTGTATGAGCAGGGTCAACTTCCGGCTCCCTGAGGAGTCTGGACACATGGACGTGCAGGTTCTTGATTAAAATGGTGAGGGTCCTCACATACCCACGCATGTCCTTCCGCACGCGTCCAAGCAGCCCTGGGTTATTGATAAAGCTCAATACGATATCAATGCTATGTACACGACTGTTATTGTCATTATCATTTTTCCACTTTTTAGCAGTGGCGAAATTACAGCTCACTGCAGGTATGAACTCCTGGCCTCAGGCCATCCTCTGGCCTCAGCCTCCCCGAGGGATGGGATGACAGGCATAAACCACCATGCCTGACCCAGTTGTGCTGCATTGTTCTCATTAGCATTATTTTTCATTGTTGTGTTACTTTTTATTGTTCTTGCCCCAATTTTTCGGATCCGCATTTGATGCCGTGGACTGCATGGATTCCCGGCACGATTACGGTCAGGACACTGGCCACGTCAAGCCTGTGCTGGACTGACTCCTTCGCTCTCCTCTCACGCTTGTTGTCACTAAGACAGTCCTCTGTTCCCTCGTGTGTGGCTGTCCGGTTCCACTTCTTCAACCCCAGATATTGGCAGGTTGTCTGTCTTCTCTCAAGAGGGCTGCCTGCAGCCATTTTTCCAGCAATTTAATCTTCTTGAAGCCCCTCCACCACCACCCCCAGCCTCTGGGTCTGCTCCTGCGTGGCGGGGTCCATCTACACCAGCTCCCATTCCCGCTCACCTCTCCCTCCGTCATCTATGAGGCTCTCTGGTTTCTGCTCCCCAGCTTTGTCTTCCTCTAGGTTGACCCCCCATCTCGCTGGAACACATGCCCAGCGGCTTCCAGCACACAGTGCAGGGAAAACGCATTTTCCAGACAGGGACTGTGCAAAGTGTCTTGCTGGGCTGTGCGGCTGAGCGGGCGGTCCGGCAGGAGAGGATCTCGCTGTGGCTTTCTTGCTGCTGGTGCCACTGCCTGGCAGCCTCTGCTCCAGTGGCCTCCCCCTGATGCTCCTCCCCTTGGGAATGGTGGGGTCCTTGAGTCCTGGCAGCCTCCACTCCGACGGCCTCACCCTGACACTCCTCTCCTCAGGAATGGTGGGTCCACTGGGTCCCGGAAGCCTCCCTCCCCAACGGCCTCCGCCTGATGCTCCTCTCCTTGGCAGAGTCTGCCAAGTCCCATGCTTTGAAAGTTCCAACCATGGGTCCGTCTCGACACGCGTGGCCTTTCCCACCCAGAAGACGTCTGGGGTCTGGGAAATGGTACTGAGCTGTGTTTGTCGCTCCCGTCTTCCTTTCTTTCACTTCCTGGGTCTTGACTCTTGAGCTGTGAGTCCTGGAGTTGGGAAGATCCTGGATGCCTCTGACCATCTTCTTCCCTGTCCAGCTTCTCACCCTTTGTACTTTCTGCTGCCCTCTCTGGAAGCACCCTTCAGCTTAACTCCTAGGTCCTTCTAGCTGCCTATGAATTTTTAAGATTTACTCTTGCATTCCCAGTTTCCAAGAGCATGTGTGTGTGTGCATGTGTTTGTGTGTATGTGAGTGTGTATGTGTTTTTGTGTATCTGTGTATGTGTGTATCTATGTGTACATGTGTATGTATGTACACATGTGTGATGTGCATGTACACGTGTGTATATGTGTGTATGTGTGTGAATAGATGTATATGTGTATGTGCATTTGCATCTGGTGGACACATATTAGCCCAGCACGTGTGCACGTGTACTTTCACACAACACGTTGTGTGCACTGTGTCCACATGAGTGGCGGGCGGGGTTGTGGACCCTCGTCCAGGCACTGTCCATGGGCAACCTCCTGTGGCCTGGTGCCCACCACGGCTCCCACAAGGGCTTTCCTTGCATACCCATTCCTTCTTGCTGGTCTATTTCTCCGTCTATAGCAGAGGTACGTGCAACACCCACCAGTGCCAGGCCCTTGGTCACAGCTTCGCGAGGGCCCTTCCATCTCTTTCTTTCGCCAAGCCTGTGCCTGGGAATACTGTGGTCCCATCCTGAAGAGTGTTGTATTTATGTCTAGGAGATGGAGACGCTCGCCACGCTCACTGTCCTCGGCTGCAGGAACCACAAGTCTGCAGACTCCAGGGAGCGTTGCGTCTCTTCCTCATGGAATGCCCATGTTGGCATATTCTGCCCTTTTGGGTGACTGTCTGGGAGATCAGGGGTTCTACCAAGCTCCTGCCTGAGGGCGGAGGCCTGGCTGATGGTCCTGGGCAGGAAGCTGGCGCCTGGGACCACGGCAGCCCAACCCTGCCACGTCGCCACTCCTGCATCTCCCACCTTCTTGTCCAGAATCAGGAGCCCTGGGCTGGCTGCACTTTGGGAAGAACAGGGGGGCGTGGCTGCTGCATAAATAACCCGGACCAAGACTCCCAACTCACCCTCACCCCCTTCCACCTGCCGGAACTTCGGCCCCAAGACGGGGCGGGCTCGGGCTTCGTTTCCTCTCGCTGTCCTGGGTCTGTGGATCTCATCGTGCTGCTTGCCAGGCCTCGAACGCGGCTGCTCTTTCCACCTCCATGCCCCATCCACAGGGCCTGCCCACGAGGAACCCCATCCAGGTTTTTGTGTATGTGTATGTGTGTATCTATGGGAACCCGTGTTCCAGCTCACATATGCCCCCCTGCTGCTCAGATATCCCCTCCTCCCAGACATCAGGGCCATGCGCACAATAGAAAACACGTGCCATGGGGCCTGAGCTGTAAAGTGACATCTGTGAGGGATCTCAGGAAGGGGCGGGAGGGACGAGGACGGATGCGCATGACACAGTCCATACCGGAAAGGTAGACTGTGCGTCGGTGCATGACCTTGGCCTTGATACTCTCATCACAGACACCTTGGAAAGCAGGGCTCAGAGTCTCAGTTTACGAGGTCACACCAAGAAGACAGTGTTTCTCCCTGGGGACCAGGCGCCATCAAGGGCTTGATCTCAGGATATCCAGGGACAGGTGAGATTTTAATTTTGATCCAAAGAGGGCATGGTGGGGGGGTTCTGCATTAAAAGATTGGTCTATGGCTGGGCACGGTGACTCACGCCTGTAATCTTAGCACTTTGAGAGGCCAAGGTGGGAGGACTGCTTGAGCCCAGGAGTTCAAGACCAGCCTGAGCAACATAGTGAGACCTCATCTCTACAAAATATAAAAAAATTGACCAGACATGTTGGCACATGCCTGTAGTCCCAACTACTCAGGATGCTGAGGCAGGCGGATTGCCTGAGCCCAGGAGGTTGAGGCTGCAGTGAGCCATGATTGTGCCACTGCACTCCAACCTGGGCAACAGAGACTCAGACTCAAATATAAATAAATGTTTCAAAATAAAGCAAATACAGATGGCCTTAGTGGCACCCTGGACTTCAGCACCCCAGGCTGGAACTCTTCCCACACAAACCACGGTCTCTGAACTCTGTGGGGTTAGGGCAGGGCTGTGGTCAGGGGTCTCCCAAGATTGCTAGTCTTTCCCTGCAGACCTCGGCAAACTATCAGAATGTTTTCTTTTTCTGGAATGTGGGCTGAAGTCAGACCCTTTAAACCAGTGGTTCTTATCTCCATCAGTGCAGCTGAACAATCAAAGGGACTTCAGACAGCAAAGGCTCTCCAGACTCACAGGACCCTGTTAAGTCCAGCTTTCCGTGGCCTCGCAAGCCTCTGCTGGAGGGTGGCTCTGTGGAAGCCTTCCAGAGGCCATGTGGCCTTTGGGAATTACAGTCAACAGTGGACAGTGAATCTGACCTTTCTTTCTGAGCAAAGAACTACAGCTTCCATCACATTCTCCTAGGAAACCTCATCACTACGTTGCATTATAGACTATGTTGCATTATGTAATTATTTGTGGCTAAGCATGGTGGCTTGCCCATGCACTGTAATCCCAGCACTTGGGAGGCCGAGGTAGGAGGATCACTTGAGGCCAGGAGTTTGAGATCAGCCTGGACAACATAGTGAGATCCCTGTCTCCACAAAAAAATTTTAAAAATTAACCCTTCCTGGGGATGCATACCTGTAGTCCCAGCTACTTGGGAGGTTAAAGCAGGAAGATCACTTGAGGCCAGGAGTTCAAGACAACTAGCCTGGGCAACATAGTGAGACCGCGTCTCTACAAAAAATAAAACAATTAGCCAGGTGTGATGGCACATGCCTGTAGTCCAGCCATGTAGGAGGCTGAGGTGGGAGGATCACTTGAACACAAAAGATCAAGGCTGCAGTCAACTATGATGGTGTCACTGCAGTCTGGTTGGGGAGACAATGAGAGCTTGTCTCTAAAAAAATTTTTTTAATTGAAAATTTTTAAAAGGTAGTGTGAGCCGGGCTCGGTGGCTCAGCCTGTAATCCAGTGCCTTTGGGAGGCTGAGGTGAGTGGATTGCCTGAGCCCGTGGGTTCGAGACCCACCTGGGCAGCAAGACCTCATCTCTACAATAAAAAAAAAAAAAGTCAGCCGGGCGTGGTAGCGCATGCCTGTAATTCTGGCTACTTGGAAGGCTGAGGCAGAAGGATCGCCAGAACCCAGCAGGTCGAGGCTACGGTGGCTGGGAGCGGCCACTGCACTCCAGTCTGGGCAAGAGTGAGACTCCAACTCAAAAAAAAAAAAAAGTTTAAAAAAAAAAGGTAGTGTGAAGGGTGTTTGTGAGAGAAGTGCAGTTAGGTGAAGAGCTTATCTGGCAGCAATTTGTCACCTGAGAGTGCCGTTCTAGGAGGCTGGGCTCCAGGAGACACAGACACGTGAGAAAGTCCCAGAAAAGCAGAGCAGCTGCTTATGCTCTGGGGACGGAGTGCAGACAACCAGAAGCATCCAGATATCATGAAGCCTCACAGAAACCTAGGAGACCTGGGTTCAGGAGTTTCCAGAGAGCTGGACACGTGGAGGGTCCGGGAGGGTGGAGCCTGGGGACATGGAAGCCTCGCCCCTTCCCATGGCTCGCCCTCTGCGTCTTTTCTCTTCATCCTTTGTAAGATCCTTCATAATAAACTGACGAACACAAGTCAGTGTTGCCCTGAGTTCTGTGAGCCACTCCAGCAATTTAGTCCAACCAAAGAGGGGGGCGTGGAAGCCACAACTTGAAGCCGGTTGGTCAGAAGTTCTGGAAGTCCAGGCTTGAGGCTGGGGTCTAGGAGTGGAGGGGGCAGTCTTGGGGACGAGCCCTTGCCCTGTGGCATTCAACGTTGTCTCCCAGCGGACAGTCTCGGAGTTGGACTGGAAGATGCCCCGCTGGTGTCCGTGTTTGGTGGGGAATCCCCACCTTTGATCACAGAACCTTCTTCTGTGATGACAGCTGTTGGGGTGGGAGGGCAGAGGGCGACACTGTGCGGCAAGGAAAAGAAAACTAAAGCTTTTGGCTTAGGGAAGTGTTTTTTGGTTGGTTGGTTGTTTTGAGTTAGGGTCTCACCCTGTTGCCCACGCTGGAATGCAGTGGCACAATCACAGCTCACTGCAGCCTCAACCTCCTGGGCTCAGACGAGCCTTCCACCTCAGCCTCCCTAGTAACTGGGACTACAGGTGCATGCTACCACACCCGGCTAATTTGGGGGTTTATTTTTTTGTAAAGACCCAGGCATCGTGCCTGGCCAGGGAAGTTTTAAAATTTGAGAAATCCTGCTGGGTATGGTGTCTCAGGTCTGTAATCCCAGCACTTTAAGAGGCTGAAGTGGGAGGATTGCTTGAGCCCAGGAGTTGGAGATTGGCCTAGGCAACATAGCAAGACCTTGTCTCTACCAAAAAATTTAAAAAATTAGCCGGGTGTAACGGCGTGCACCTGTAGTCCCAGTTACTCGGGAAGCTGAGGCAGGAGGATTGCCTGAACCCAGGAGGTCGAGGCTGCAGTGAGCTATGATTGTGCCATTGCACTCCTGCCTGGGTGGCAGTGAGATCACAACTCAAAAGAAAATAAACGAAAACTGGGAGCCCTCTGCTCTGACCCCAGGTCTGTCCCTTGTCAGTGGGCAGGTGACAGCCCTTCTGGGAGTCAGACTCCTCGTCCGTGAAACGAAAGGGCTGCCTTGCAGAAAGAGGGCGTGGCCACGGCCTGAAATCCACCAGAGGGAAATGTCGGAACAAAGAAAGAAGCCCAGCCACGATATGGCTGGAGAGTGGCCACCATCTCACTCCACATGTCAAAAGATGCGCTTTCCCTCATACCTGTGCACAAGTCACCCAGTCAGCAAATGTCCACGAGGGCTGCGAGGTGTCAGAGTCCTGGCCACCAGCTGTAGAGACGGCCCGAGGAGAGATGAGTGCAGGGTCTGAGGTCTCTTCTCTCTAACTCTCAGCCGTGAGGATTTAGGAACAAGGTGCATGGATGGGCATGTGGTAAGAATCTCACCTCTCCTGGGAGGTCTGCTGGGCCCTGCGCCCCTGGGAGGTGATCTTGAAAGCCCTTGGAATGTTGTGCCCGACAGGAATGTTTCGGCTGTCCAGGAGCCTTGGGTCACTCAGTCCAACAATGTGACTTAGGGTGGGGCTCTGGGCCACGGGGTATCAGCTTTCCCTCCAGAGAGGCTGGAGGTGGAGATGGGATACCACCGTCCACTCTGCCCGGTGACACGGCCCTCACCAAAGCTCCGAACACCAAGGCTGGGGAGCTTCCCTGATTGGTGATGCTTTTTTGAATTGGGGTCTTTAGATCAAACGTCTATATCATATTAAAGTCAAACATTTTAAAAACCATGCTCAAGGCTGGGAGTGGCGGCTCACACCTGTAATCCCAGCACTTTGGGAGGCTAAAGCAGGAGGATTGCTTGAGCCAGGAGTCCCAGACCGGCCTGGGCAATATAGTGAGAACCTGTCTCTATAAAAAAATACAAAATTAGCTGGGCATGGTGGCACGTGCTTGGAGTCCTAGCGACTTGGGAGGCTGAGGTGGGAGGATTGCCTGAGCCCAGGTCAAGGCTACGGTGAGCTATGATCATGCCACTGCCCTCCAGTCTGGGCAACCGAGCAAGACTTCCATTCAAAAAGAGCTCAAAAAGAGATAATACCACAGGATGACATTAATACAGGTAACATCTGAATATTTACTATGATTCAGACACTGTTCTTAGTGTCTGACATGTATCAGCCGCTTGAAACACACAATGATATTATTACAGCTTTCCCAAGGCTTCAACCCTGTGTGGTTTGGCTCTTTCCTCTGTGCTGTCCTCCCCGAAACATCTGAAAAATGTTTGCAAACACACCACGATGAAAACCTACATGAATTCCAAGAGAGAGCTGAGCTGGTGGCGTTGCCGGGCTGTGACGGGACAGGACAGGCAGGAATGGCTGGAGAATCACTTTTCACTACGCTCTCCTAACACATTTGAAATTAACTGGAATGGGCAACTTTCTAAGAAAATATAAAACATTCAAAATAAGTTTTAAAGAAGAAGGCAAATTCACACTCGTACCAGCGAGGACACATTCAGTGGGTCATGGAGATGGCTGGGATCCTAGGCCCGGATAAGTAGGGCAGGGGCGCCAGCTCACCCATGTGCACTCAGCCACGTGTCGGACGAGATGCCTGGAGTGGCAGCGACAGGGCTCGGTGCGAGGAGCAGAGTCCTCAAGTGAAACTGTCAGAGTATCCGGCCACTCTACTTATGTCTAGCAGTAGCCCAGGGGCAGGTGTTTCCACCATGGTGGGCTGCACTTGATAAAGCCTCAGGGACTGCCAGACCTGTCCTTGGAGGTGACAGGAGCAGGGATAGACGGATGGACAGAGGAGCCACAGCCAAGGCCAGAGATCTAGCTGTGTGGCCCATGTTACGCCAGCCACCCGAGCCGACCCTGTGTCCCTCTTCGAAGTCCCTTTCCCATGGTGTGGTCATACCCTATTCCGATCCACTGGGGGGGAGGGATCTGTCTTGAATCTGCTTTAAAATGTATTGGCCATCACCCTACATACACCAAGTGTTTTTGGAAGTGTAGTATCCTCTGAAATGGTCATTTCCTGTTTCAGGAAAGGCACGGCTTATGCGGATGTCTGCGCCATCATTCAGAACAACATAAAGCTGCCCCCAGCCTCACCTGTCCCAGTGGGCATCACCAATCATTTGCAGATTAAAATTTAAAAAAGAGAGAAATAGAGAAAGGAAACCCAAGTTTACAAGAAGATAACAGGGGTGGGTTATCTGTAGAATCTTGGAATGAGGAAAACCTTTCTAAGCACAATGTGAAATCTACAAGCAGTAAAGGAAAGCCTTGATTAGTCATAACTGAAAACAATGTAAACTTTTGGTACAGACAAAAGGTCATCTTAAAAAAGTCAAAAGTCAAACAATCAAAATTTTTTTGAAAATTGCAAAAATGTACTCGCAACACATCTGACAGCCAAGGGGCTAATTTCCCTTATCTTATGTACCAATTCATGAGCGTTCTTACAAATCAAGGTCCAGTAATTAAGAAGTTCACACCTGACTGGGCACAGTGGCATAAGCCTGTAATACCAACACTTTGGGAGGCCAAGGCAGGAGGATTGCTTGAGTCTAGGAGTTTAAGACCAGCCAGGGCAACATAGCAAGAGTCCGTCTCTACAAAAATAAAAATTAACTGACATGGCGGCACATGCCTGTAGTCCCAGCTTCTCAGGTTGAAGTAGGAGGAGTGCTTGAGCTCAGGAAGTCAAGGCTGCAATAAGCCATGATTGTGCCACAGCACTCCAGCCTCGGTGACAAAGACAGACCCTGTCCCCCCTCCCCACCAAAAACAAAAACAAAAACAAAAAGCCCACACCATCACCAATACTTTGCCCATATAAATTTCATTCTTTTTAAATTTGTTTACCCACTGGATAATGCCCAGTGTCGTGTAGGGTTTGGGAAAACAGGCATATTCATACATTATTAATAGAAATTTTTAAAAGGAGGAGAATTTGTCAAACCCTTTAAAACTTTAAATACTCATACTTACTGGCAGAATCATGGCCGGAGCATCCTTCATAGATTCACAAACCTGACAGCATCTCTAGTACCTATTGATGGGGGACTAAAGAGCTGCGTTAGAGTGCGGTTATTAGCTCAAGCGACTGTCACTGTCTTCCTCCCAACAAAACTCACATTCTCGACAGGGGAGAGGCAGAGAGAGTCGCCGAACACCTGTCCACTCAAGGCCTGTGTAGGCGCTTTAAGGAAGTAAGTACAGGGTATCATAGGCTAGGGTCTGGAAAATCCAGCCACCACCACTCTGGACCTGCCCATTTATGACTTATAAGCCAACAGTGATTCTTACATTTTTAAAAATCAAAAGATAAATATTCTTTCACATGTCAGTATCCGTAAAGTGTCACTGGAGTGTAGCTGCACCTACTCGATTGTGTGGCATCCGTGGGAGGGTCCCCTCACTTCTGTAGAGATGGTCTGTATGAGACCATCTCCGTAGACATTTATTAAAAGCTTAGAATAGCTACCGTGCGGCCCTTTGCTGAATAGCTCTGTTAACGCCTTGAGAAGAAATTAATAACAGAAGGCCCAAAGGAAATGAACGTGTGTGTCCATGCAAAATTCTGTCTACAGAGGCTCAGGGCAGGGTTACTCATGAGAGGGTTGGAGACCGCCCAGATGCCCATCAGCTGATAAAGAGCCGGTGAGCACGTGGGTGAATACACAAAATGGGGGTTCTGAAGAGACTGCCGAGCGGTTGGGCAGAGACAGGGAGCCCGGGTGTGGACAGTCTCCCCAGCGAGCCAAGTCGCAGTGATCAAGGTCAAGGGCTGGATCCTCTGGCGCATCGGGTGTGACTCAGATGCTGTGCTGGTCACCTCACACATCCGGATCCTTCCCAAAGGGCAGATGAAGACTGAAAATGTAGACTCAACTCTTGACAAGAGCGAGGTGAGATTTTCAAGAAACTGCAGGCTTCAGGTTGTACATCAAAGTTCCAAATTTAGCAATGGGGTGTATCCATGCAATGGAACCTCACGCAGCCATGGAAAGGGCTGAAGTAGACACGTGCTCCCACATGAATGAACCCTAGAGTCACTAAGTGGAAGAGGCCTGTCACAGAGAAACATATACTGTGTGATTCCACTTACATAAAATAAGAACAGGCAAATCTACAGAGATAGAAAGTAGCTGGCAGTTATGGAGGCCTGGGGGCTTGAGTGGATATGGGAAGCCATTACTGATGGGTGATATGAAAATGTCCTGAAGTGGATCACAGGGATCGCTGTGTGATTCTCTAAATAGACTAAATGTCACTGAATTGTGCACTCAAATGGGTGAATTGTGTGGCATGTGAGTGATAGCTCAATAAAGCTGTCAGAGAAATAAAGAGTGGATGGGAGGCTGAGGCAAAAGGATGGCCTGAGCCCAGGGATTCGAGACCAATAAGTAAATAAATAAAAATTAGCCAGTGTGGTGGCATGTACCTGTGGTTCCAACTACTTGGAAGGCTGAGATAGAAAGATCACCTGAGCCCAGTAGGTTGAGGCTGCAATAGCCATGGTCATGCCTCTACACTCCAGCCTGGATGACACAGTGAGACTCAACTCAAAAAAAAAAAAAAAAAAGAGCAGGAAATGTATTGGGATTAGGAATTATTTAGAGTTTCAAATGTTATGCCTCTCAGGGCATCAGGTTTGAATTCAGACGTCAAGGAAGAGAAAGGCCAAGAGAGGACAATTCTATTCAAAGGAGACAGCAGGAGCCATGGTCCTGAGGCAAGAAGTTGGTCATGTTGGAGAAATAAGGAGGCCGAGCTTGGTCAAACGTCCTGCTCTTGTGGGAGAACCCGAGAGGTCAGAGGGACAGGCAGGGGCTGGACCAGGCAGTCTCCCTGGGCTCGAGGCAGGACCCTGGATTCTACCTGGAATGCAGGTGAGAAGGTCACTGGGTGTTGTCAGCAGGGCATGACATCATCTGACCATGTCTTCACAAGATGACCCGGCCGCCATGCAACCAGTCCACGGTGAGAGATGACGGAGCCTGGCCTGTGGTCCTCCAGTATCCCCGGGCGTTGTGTCTCATGCAGAGCACGACGATCCAAGCCAGGAGGGCGGTCGGCACAGGGCTCTTCACTGGGCTACACACTCGATTCAAACACTGCCAGGTTTGCATGGAGGGTCCCGCTGCTCTCCCAGGATGCTCCGAGAGTCCACATCACATTAGTTATTTCTCCTTAGTCTCCACACTCTGACAAGGCCTCGGGCGCCCTGTCTTTTTTTTTTTTTTTTTTTTCAGTTGGGATCTCACTCTGTTGCCCAAGCTGGAGTGCAGTGGCACGATCACGGAATCACAGCTCACTGCAACCTTCACCTTCTGGACTCAGGTGATCATTCTGCCTCAGCGTCCCAGGTAGCTGGGACTACAGGTACATGCCACTGTGCCTGGATGACGTTTTTTATTTCTTGTAGAGATGAGGTCTCCCTATGTTGCCCAGGCTGGTCTTGAACTCTGGGCTCAAGTGATACTCTCGAAGTGCTGGAATGACAGGCGTGAGCCACTGCACCAGACCTCCCTCCCCACCTTTGACTCCTAGGTTTTGATACGACCAGCTGGGTAGTGCCCTTTGCTGTGATGGGAATGACAGGAGCGGGGCACAGAAAGGGGACAGGACTTAGAGGGGGACAGGGAACTCTGGAGTTCTATTTTGGAATGTTACATTTTATATTTCTATTGTGTATGTAAATGAAGATGTCAAGAGGCACTTACAGTCTGAGACTTTGGAAAGAGATTAGGGCCGACATACACATTTGGGTCATAGGTACGGACAGGACCTAGTCATGAGACCTGGATTTGCAGGAGGATCCCTGGGGGCTTCTCTTGTGAAGTTATGTATTTCTATGTAAGCATGTTTGGCTTCTGTAAAAAGGAAAACCCAACAGATAACGTCCAACAATAAGATGAAATGCTAGCTTTGAACCAGGAAACCCTTGCGTTCCTTCAAAGCTGAAGCATTTTCTGATTTGACTGTTCCAAATATCTGCGCATTTACCTTACCCATGCTTTCTGTGGCAGGGAACGCTACTCATCTACCCAATATCTGTTTTCCTGGGTGAGCTTGGTATAGAGCTTTGGCTGGGCATGTGTTTGCCAGCCAGAGGCCACTGCCTCCAGCCTCCCTCGCAGCTATGGGCGGGGCCAGAATGCAAGTGTGATTCTGGGCAACCACCGGTTACTTGCTTAAAGGGGATCACCCACCCCCCTCTCTGACCTGTTCCTGTTTCTCAAAGACCAATCTTGACTGTGTAGATGACAACATCTTTAATCTCCAGCTAAGAGAGCGGAACTCTTGTGACTGGCTTTGAGCGGGGTCAACACTTTCTGCAATGGCCAGGTAGCTTCATTTTAGCTTTAGAAGACACATATTTTCTGCCTGACATTTCTGTCTCATATTTTTCTTGTTTATTTTTCGACTCTTTAAACATGTAAAACAATTCTAGCTGGACATGTTGGCTCACGCAATGAGGAGGCCAAAGCAGGAGGATTTGAGCCTAGGAGCTTGAGACCAGACTGGGCAGCATAGCAAGACAAAAAATAATAATAAAGTTAGCCAAGCATGAGGGCACATGCCTGTGGTCCCAGCTACTTGGGAGGTTGAGTTGGAAGGATTGTTCGGAGGTCAAGGCTGCAGTGAGCCGTGACCTGATCTTGCCACTGCACGCCAGCCTAGGCAACAGAGCAAGACTATAACTCAAGAAATAAAAACCAGGTGTGGTAGATCATGCCTATCATCCCAGCACTTTGGCAGGCAGAGGCGAGAGGATTGCCTGAGCCCAGGAATTCGAGATCAGCCTGAGCAACATGGCGAGACTTTGTCTCTACAATAAATCAAAAAACTAGCCAGGTGTGATGGCTCATGCCTGTAGTTCCAGCTACTTGGAAGGCTGAGGCGGAAGGATTGCCCGAACCCAGCAGGTAGATGCTGGGGTGACCGTGAGTGTGCCACTGCACTCCAGCCTGGATGACAGAGTGAGACTCCAACTTAAAAAAAGAAAAATAAGAATCTAGGTGTATGGCGACGTCACTACCTGATTACAAATTATTCTACAAAGATAGAGTAACCAAAACAGCATGGTAGCAGCATAAAAACGGATACACAGACCAATGGAACAGAGTAGACAGCCCAGAGGTAAACCCAGGCCCTTCCAGCCAACTCACTCTTGACAAAGGTGCCGAGGATAGACACCGGGGATGGAACAGCCTCTTTGATAAATAGTGCTGGGAAAACTGGATTTTGGTGTGCAGGAGAACAAGACGAGACCCCAGTTCACCAGCTATGAAAACCAACCCAAGAGAGACTCGGGGCGTACATGGGAGGCCTGAAGCCATGGAAGGACTAGAAGGAAACTCGGGAAATGCCCGGGACACGGCTGGGTAGAGACTGGGGGAGGACAGGAGTGTTGACAGGTTAGGGACGATGGTGGGGTGGAAAGTCAGGTGTTGGGAACGTGCCTAGGAGAGCAGGACCAGTCCAGAGCAGGGCGGGGGCACTCTATCCTGAGAGGCACTGGCCCCCATGCCCAGGCAGGGCACACAGCCCGTCGCCTCTTGTGACATCACCGCAATGCAGTTGCCATCTGTCCTTAACTGGCCAGGTGGTCAGTACCAGGTTCCTGTGCTCCTTTTTCTTTTTCTTTCTTTCTTTTTTTTTTTAAGAGACAAGGTCTCACTCTGTCTCCCAGGCTGGAGTGCAGTGTTGTGATCATAGCTCACTGCAGTCGCGAACTCCCGTGCTCCAGTCATCCTCCTACCTCCGCCTTCCAAGTAGCTGGGACTACAGGCATGAGACACTGCCCCAGGGTTAACTTTTTAAAAATTAAGTTAAGTCCCTCCCCAGAGAGAGTTCTGTCCTTTTCCCCGGGGGAAGGAATGCCGATGTCATGAAGCTTCCATAAGAGCCCAAGAGAACTGGGTTCAGGAGCTTCTGGAGAGCTGGATATGTGGAGGGTCTGGGAGGGTGGCGCGGGGTGGAGTGTGGGGTCACAGAAGCTCCGCCCCTTCCCACACCTGCCCTCCGCGTCTCTCTGTCTGTATCCTACGTAAGATCCTTCCTAATAAAGTGACAAATGTAAGTGTTCCCTGAGTTCTGTGAGCCATCCCAGCAAGTTAAACCAAAAAGGAGGTCACGGGAACCCCATCTTGGAGCCGGTCAGTCAGAAGTTCTGGAGGCCTGGACTTGGGGCTGGGGGCTGGGTAGAGGAGGCGGTCCTGGGGACAAGCCCTTGCCCTGTGGGATGCAACTGTGTCTCCCAGTAGACAGTGCTGGCTGGTAGCCCCTGCTTGGTGTGCAGGGGCTCTTTGGTCCCGGAAGCCCCTTCGGCGGTGACTCCTGTTGAGAGCAGGGGAAACACACAGTGGGGGAGTTTTTCCAAAAGGAAACACGGGTCACCCTTCCAGTCCTGGCCGAGCTGACATCAGAACTTCAACTCACAGAGCCAACACAACTCCCGAGGTGGCCACACAGCCTTCCCAGAGACACCGTGAGCTTCTGGGAGCTGCGGGCCTGGGCGGAGGCCGTGCCTGGGTCTCTCCCGCCTCCAGAGGACAGAGGACGGAGGAGGGAGGACGACCTTCCCCCACTCTGGTGGGCATTGGCTGCTGTGGATGGCGCCCTCTGGGCTTAGAAAATACAGCTGCTGAACCTTCCAGATCCTGCTCTGGGTTTTTTCAAGGAAAGTCAGGGAATAATTGGAAAACCTGTGCTGGGCACAAGTCATGCCCCTGCCTCGACCCCATGGCCTGCTGGACCTGGGCTCCTCTCATTCAGACAATGTGGCAACGAGGCACCTGCCCAGGACAGCAGGTGCCCCCAGGAGACCCCTGGGCGCTTGTGCAGCAGCTGAAGGCCCAGGGCACCAGAAGACAAGACTTGAGGGGCCTCTGCAGCCATCAGCCTCCTCATGGGGCCACGAGGACATTGGGTTTCACCTTCATCTGAGATGCTAAGCTGGGCGTGGTGGCACGCATCCCTAGTCCCAGCTACTCAGGAAACTGAGGTAGGAAGAGCATGTGAGTCCAGGACTTGGAGACCAACCTAGGCAACATAGCAAGACTCCATCCCTATTAATTAATTAATTAATACAATTAGCTAGGTGCAGCAGTGCACACCTGTAGTTCCAGCTACTTGGGAGTCCAAGGCAGGATGATCATTTGAATCCAGGACTTCGAGATCAGCCTGGGCAATATAGCAAGACACCATCTGTATCAATAAATTAATTTTTTCTTTGAGTTGGAGTCTCACTCCATTGCCCAGGCTGGAGTGCCATGGCACACTCACTGCCACCCCAGTGTCAACATGCTGGGCTCCAGGGATCCTTCCGCCTCAGCCTTCCAAGTTACCAGAACTACAGGTGTATGCTACCTCGGCCTCCTAATTTCTGATTTATTGTAGAGACGAGGTCTCGCCAAGTTGCCCGGGCTGGTCTCGAACCCACGGGCTCATGCAATCCACTTGCCTTGCCCTCCCAAAGTGCCGGGACGACAGGCTGAACCGCCAAGCCCGGCCAATAAATTAATTAATAAAATGAGCCATGTGTGGTGGTACATGCCTGCAATCCCAACTACTCAGGAGGCTGAGGCTAGGAGGACTGCTTGAGTCAAGGAGTTCGAGGTCATAGTGCACTAGAATCAAACAGCCATTGCACTTGGTGGTGATAAGTAAGATAAAACGTTTTTTAAGTTTCATGTTTATGCAAAAATGTAAGATATTCTCTGATTGCTTTGTGACAGCTCTGTGTGTAGGAAGGCTATTAGTGCTTTACCTTATTGCATGCATACTTTCTCTATGAAATGTTTTCAGTCTTATGAAACATTTCAGGCTTGGGCCCTCTCCTGAGCACAACGTTTTATCGCTCTTGCATTTCCATTTCTTTCATAATTTTATGCCTAGAAAATTTGTCTAAGACTATCTTTTGTTTTGCACTTTTAATCACTAACACTTTCATGATTTGTTTTTCCTCTTATATACTGGGAACTCACTTTAGGACAAGGCGGAAGGGAAGATCAGACTTGATCATGTCCAAATTGTTGGTTTCTGCAGATCATTTGATGGATGTTCTAGAAATGTAAGCATTCTGCCGCCGCACGTGGTGCGGAGGTCGAACTGGGTTTTCATGGCACCACTGCGTGACCGGTGAGCACACACACCCACTCTCATTCGACACACGTGTCCTACCAAGCTGCAAGGTGGCACACAACCAGCCTGAGGATGCTACCACACTGGAGATCTGCACTGGTTTCCTTTGAAAACTGTTTTTGGAGGTAGCTTTTGAGCCACAGAGTGAGTCCTGTAACTGACAAGTCACCGCAGCTTGATGACCCACTTATCCACCAGGTAATGTGGTCCCAAGTGACTCCTTCCTATCTCAAAGAGAAATACACTTTTTTGTTTTGTTTTGTTTTTAGAGACAGGATCTCGCTCTATTGCCCAGACTAGGCTGCCATGGTACAATCATAGTTCACTCCAGTCTCAACCTCCTGGGCTCAAGTGATCCTTCTGCCTCGGCCTCCTGAGTTGCTGGGACTACAGACACACACCACCACGCCCGGTTGGAAATACACTTTCAAAGCACACTGAAGAGGAAAAAGGATGGGCCTCGGTTCTGCTGTGTTTGTCTGAAGACGAGTCTCTCACCTTCAGTTACCTGTGTGCATGCAAATACACAAGAGGCTGCCATCTCCCTGCCCCACACAGTTGGCTGTGACTGCAAATTGAAGTCCAACCTGACAATTAGAAAAAACCGTATGTGCTTGGGAGGAGGATGACTTTCCGAAGATGCTGGCCTCTAGACAAGCTCCATGGGTGAGAGCGCCCCTCCAGCCTCCCTCCTGGGGAGACTCATCAGACCCCACCTTCCTTCAGCTGGATTCGCCACTGGGGACAGAGTGACTCTTGGAATGCCGGGAGCTCTGTATGTCCGTGACTTATCTAATTTTTTCTAGTGCCCTGCATATTTCGAACGACAACACTGACTAAAGGGAAGAAAGCCAAAATGGATATCCCTCTGGGTGTTACACATTTCCCAGTGTTCTAATTGCTACAGCCACTGCCAGCAAAGCTCATTGAAAGAATGTCCCCGAGGAGGGCTCGGAACACGCCACACGATAGGACTGCAAATTTCAGTGATTACAAACAATTAAGCAGGCAGCCAACATGTAATTTTCTTCTTAGGCATGGACGTGAAATGGGGAACGACTGACTGGGTTGGAATAGACAGAACAGAGCTGTCTCCCTTTGCGTGAAAGGCTCAAGTGGAGACTAAACTCAACAAGCCTCCCCCCTTTACTTTTAAAATTGAGGGATGTGGAAATTAGTGAGATTAAACTCACAGCTGCATTATTTGCAAATAATAAAATTCTATTTGATCTTGCATAAGCCAAAAAGGGAATGTTTTGGCTCGTGGCAAAAAAGAAAGCGTTGAACTTCCAAACCACAGGAGAGAAAGAGGTACGCCCGAGTCTCTGCACATGGATGGCGCTGGCCCAGCGCGACTGGAACCACCGCCCGCTGTCCAGCGTTTCGGCATCCTCTCCATACTTTGACTTCACCCTGTCCCCCGCAGACCAGCCTCTCCCACATACCACGTGGACGTCTATCTCAAGCTCCTGAATGTTATCATCTCTGTGCTGGAGAAATGCTGCCTGTCGTATTATTTTTAGTTTGAGTCACTGCATGAGACCAGGGGAGCCTTATGCGCCATAAATATTGAAGGTTTCTTTTTTTTCTGAGTTGGGATCTCACTCTGTCACTCAGGCTGGAGTGCAGAGGCATGATCATGGCTCACCGCAGCCTTGACCTCCTGGGTTCAGGTGATCCTTCTGCTTCAGCCTCCTGAGTAGCCATGACTACATGTGCATGCCACCATGCCTGACTGATTTTTTAACTTTTTGTAGAGAGGAAGTTTCACTGTGTTGCCCAGGCTGGTCTCAAACTCCTAGGCTCAAGCAATCCTCCTGCCTCGACCACCTAAAGTGCTGGGATTACAGGCATGAGCCACTGTGTCCTGGCAATGTTGCAGGTTTCCATAGTTTCCTCACAGTGGGTACAAAATATCTTGAGGAAGGGCCACGTCTTCTCAGTTGCACTAAAATGCCATATGGACTCCTGGCGGCCCTGGGTAGGGTTCTGAAGGGCACAGGTTGGGCTGGGTGTCCACCTCTGGACCTATCACTATGGCCATAGGGCAGAGGTCCTCTGAGCGTCTGGCAGTCCCCATGGGATTCTTATAAGTGGAAGGGGAGCAGTTTTGAGCATAGGAATGGATGCATAGGAATGGACTGGCAAAAGGTTAATTGTCCACAATAGCACCAAGGCAGTTTTGTGAGCCCATGGCACATTTGCTCTCACCTTTCAAAGAATGTACTACCTCTGCTGTCCCTTACTGAATTTAAACCCTGACAGAGCCATGACTGAAGTTCTGTATTTCCCTAGGTCCAGGGCAAATATCATCTCTCAAAAGAATGCACCAACTTATGTATCAGGTGGTGCTGTGGCTGGAATGTCTGCGTTCCTCCAAAATTCATGTAGAGATGTAATCCCCAAGGCAATAGTGTGAGAGGTGGACCTTGGGAGGTGCCCTCAACCACTCAGTTCTCCCCAGACAAGACTGTCAGTGTCAGATTTGGGGTCTCCTAGAGGAATCATGGACATGAAAGCATATGTGTATTCATATCCGTAAATATGCCATGACTAGAGTGGCGCCCTCGTGGATGGGGTTCCTGTTCCCACTGGAGGGCTAGAGGGAGTGCGTTGGTCCCTCTTCCCGTTTGCCATGTGAGGAGAGACAGACATGGGGACTGGGTCCTCACCAGACACGGAATCTGCAACACCGTGATCTTGAACTTAACTGGCCTCCAGAACTGGGAGCAATCATTGTCTATCGTTTCCAGATTGCCTGGTCCACAGCATTGTTATGGCAGCAGGCACAGACTAAGGCAGGCAGTCGTTCTGGGTGTGGAGCACCTTTGTTGAGTTGATCAACCCACCTTCTCTGACTTCTGTGCTTTTCTTCCAAGAGTCTCTGACTTGAGGGTGACAGATTTGAGCACTTGGAGTCTAGCCTTGCCTCTGCTTAGTTGCCTGAGGATGGGTACATCAGCTCCTTCTGTCCATTCTTCCAAAAACGAGGATGGTCGTTTGTGTCCAGACCTACCTCAGAGGCATCTTGGGAAAGGCCCAAGAACTAATGAAAACAAAAGTACTGGCAACACAGGAAATGTAACGATCTGGATTAGCCAGCGAAGGTCCATCCTCAGGCGTTGTCCGGCGACATAAACCCACCATCAGATGGTGGCAGGCACTGCCTATTGACTTTGCAACCCAGTGGGACCCCACCTGTAGACCTCTGTGTGACACTAGTTGGCTCTTGTCAAATAACTGTGATGTGGTCATTGTCAGAGAAAATGAAAAGCCATGTGTGATAGGATGTTACAGTCCCACATCACACCAAAGGCATTAGCCTGAGGGGTGAGAAAATATTTTTCAGTATCAAATAATAGTTGTTCTAGCTGTCATCCTGGACTTGAGTTCATGGAAATACGTTTTTGGGTTTTTTTTTTGAGTTGGAATCTCACTCGGTCACTCAGGTTGGAGTGCAGTGGCACTCACACTCATGGTCACCCCGGCGTTGACCTGCTGGACTCAGGTGATCCTTTCGCCTCAGCCTTCCAAGTAGCCAGAACTACAGGCATGTGCTACTACACCTGGCTAATTTTGAGGTATTGTAGAGATGAGGTCTCAAGTTGCCCAGGCTGTTCTCGAACCTGTGGGCTCAGGCAATTCCCTTGCCTCAGCCTCCCAAAGTGCTGGGATTACAGGCTTGAGTCACTACACCTGGCCGGAAGTACGTTTTTTAAAGCAAATAATTTCTTGTCTTCATCTTCTCTTATCTTAGCGCTTTGCACTATTTCCCACTATTGATTCTTATTAATAACAACACTTACTCTACAAGTAATGTCAGTAACAACTTGCCGAATATTTTTTTATGAGTCCAACGCTATGCTTAATGTACAATTCCAAGTATTTCTCTTTGGGAGACAACCCCATTGGATAAGCACCATTACCATCTCAACTTACAAGTAGGGAAAAGGCACGTCGCCAAAAAATGGAGTGGGACTGGGATTGTGTGTCTGACTCAAAGCACGCACATGCCCAGCTATGCGAGGAAGTGATCCTGGTAAACTGTTGCTTGAAGGATCAACACGATTGACTCAAAGTGGTCCAAGCAAACCAGGAACAGGCATCCTGCTTCACCTTCCACCAAGCCCCTGCAACAGGTCCCTCTCGACCCCTGCCCTAGAGTCCAGAGTGTGGGAAGCCTGGGCCTTCGCAGTGAGGATGCCCGTGTCCCCAAGGCCAAGGTTATGATGTTTTGCTCTGGTCTTTTTCCAAACAGCCTGCCAACCAAACCCCCAACCAGAAGTGTTTTCTAAACAATCTGCTAGATTACATTTCTTAATACTGTTGTTCAAATTTTTTATGTCCTTACTCATTTTTGTCTGCTTGACCTAGCAATTTCTAGAAGAGGTAGGTTAATGTTTCACACAATTGTGGGTTTTCAATTTATCTCAGTGAATGTATCTGTTTTTATATTTAAAGGCTGTGTGGTTTAGGTAAACATAAGGCCATGACTATGATATGTTCTAGTGAGATTGCTACTTTTATTATTACATGGTGCACGCTTTAATTCCTAGATGGGCTTTATGTCTTTAACTTTTATTTTGTTTTAAATCATTACAGCTACCTCCACTTTCTTCTGGGGAGTATTTGTGTAGTATATTTTCCCATCCTTTTGTTAATTTTTATTTGTGTTTTTGCTTGGCAACAAGTGGATGGATTTTACATTTTACATTTTTAATGTGATAGATAATCTTTGTTGCTTAATATTTTCTATATATTAAAATTGTAGAGATATATATACATTTATTTCTACTATTTACTTTGTGTTTTCTTTTTACCCTAGTCTTTGCTTCTTCTCTATTTCAGACTTCTGTGCGTACATAAGTTTTTCCTAGCTTCCATCGTAAAGCTCCTTGTGGGGAGCTGTAGATATTATTTTTATTTTTCAAAATGATTATTTAAAATATTTAATTATACACATTTTAACTTTAAATTTTACAAAATCAGTCATCCAATATTTCTATCCTTCTTTAAAAATGATGAGCACCTGAATGTACTTTACCTATTGAACACTGTGCCCCCAATCTTATTATTATTGCTTAGAATATTAATTTAACTTTTCTTCTGTAAACATAGATCATCAGTTATTTTAATTTTTATTTCAGTTGATATTAAGTTTGTAGAAACGTGTTGTCTCATTTGGTGCTCACCATATTTTCTTGTATGTCATGACTTTGCTTCTCTTTCTTTTGTTTTCTTTTTCTTCTCTTTCTTATTAGTCGTCACATTTAAAAAGACAGGTGTTCTCTCTTAGTGAGGTCTTGTGGGTGGTAAACTCTCAGGTGATGTATATGTGATATCTTGCCATCTCTTGAATGATAATTTAGCTGGGTATAAAATTATAGCTTGCCAAATAGATTGTCTTGCATTTGGAATATATTATTCCATTGTCTTTTGTCCTGCATTATTGCCCGTTAGAAGCCTGTTACTAGGCTGTCTTCCATTTTAGGTGCTCTATTGCTTTCTTTACTAGTCCTTAAACATTATTTTTAAATTTTTGACATTCTAAGTTTCACTGTCAAGTATTTATGTATGGATTTAGTTTTATGTTTCCTGCTTGGTACTTGGAACACACTTTCAAATCAGGCACTTGTATCATTGTTTACTTCTGGAAAACTCTTAGCTATCACCTCTTTAATTATTACTTATCTTTTATCCCCTCCATTCCTTTCTTCTGGGACTTGTATCAGATTTACAATGTAACTTCTCAATTTATTTCTCATGTCCCTTAATTAATATTTAAAACTTTTTGTGTATTTTGTGCAGCATTCTGAGTGAATTTTGTGATACTGTAATCCAATTAACTAATTTGGTCCTCATTAGTGTCCAGTTCTGGCCTCTTAGTTTTTAATTTCAAGATGTATTATATATCTTTATTTCAAAAATTCTCATCATTTTTTGCCATGTATATTTATATGGTTCTTATTTCTGCCTGTTTGCTTATTTTTTATGGATTTTAGCATGCCAAGCATACTAGTGTTTCAGTCTTTTTCAGATTAACCATACCTCTGAAATGTATTTCTAGGCTGGGTGGGGTGGCTCATGCCTGTAATCACAGTACTTTGGGAGGCTGAGGCCAGGAGTTCATGACCAGCCTGGTCAACATAACAAGACCTTGTCTCCACAAAAGTAAAAATAAAAAAATTAGTCAGATGTGGTGGTACGCACCTGTGGTCCTGGCTACTAGGGAAGCTGAGATGGGAGGTGGGAGAATTGCTTGAGCCTAGAAAGTTGAAGCTGTTGTGAGCTGTGATTGTGCCACTGCCACTGCACTCCAGCCCAGATGACAAAGAATGATCTGGACTCATATATATGAGTCCAGGTGATATATATATATATATATATATGTATGTATGTATGTATTTCTAATGGAGCAAACTAGTATTTTAATGACTGATGCTGACTGTGGCCTTTCTTAACTTTTTAGCTTTCTTCAAGGAACTTGCTATAGTTGCAGTTTGTCAGCTCATTTAGGGAGGGGCTCTATTCCCATCTCTCCCTCCTCTTCAGCAGGCCACCATGGCTTCTTGCTACTTCTCCCCCACCCCCACCTTGCAGTCTAGACCTGGCTGTATACTTGTGACGGAGGGTCCTGTCCTGAGGGATCCTGACAACACCTCAGGTGCAGTCACCGGGCAGGAGGCAGCCTGCTTCAGGCCCTCACGGTGGGCCTCGCATCTGTCTTCTGCCTCCCTGGACGTCCTTCCTACTTCTATGGAAGCTCTGTGCAAACCCACAACAGTGCTGCTTTCTTTTCCAGCTTCCTTTCATCATCAGACAAGTATTCCTGGCTTTAACACAGGGTTCATTTGGTCCCTGTTATTCCATAGGCGCTGACCTCCTGGCCATGGCTGCTGCTGCTAGGCCTGACGCCCCGAGAGCCGTGGTTTCAGCCCAATTTACTTCCTGATGTTTCTGTTTGGTTTCTGGATCACAGTGATTTTTATCTTGCTTATGAACCCAGTTGTGTTATTTTAATTTTCTTTTCTGTTGTTTTTGAGTCAGGGTCACCCAGGCTGGAGTGCATCAGGCCAACATGTCTACCGTAGCCCTGACTTCCTGGGCTCAGGCAATCCTCTTGCCTCAGCCTTCCGAGTATCTGGGACTATGGTCATGTATCACTGTATCTGGCTTATTTTTAAATTTTTTTTATAGAGATGAAGTCTGGCTACATTGCCTAGGCTGGTCTTGTACTCCTGGGCTTAAGCAATCCCCCACCTCAGTTTCCCAAAGTGCTGAGATTTTAGGCATGAGCCACCACACTAAGCCTAGTTTTTTTGTTTTTGTCATCATCTGTTACTGCCATGTTTCAGAGTAAAGGGCATGATTCAGAATTTGCCATCTTTGGTGGTGCATTATTCTGCAGTAAAGAATCACCCAGGAGGTGAAGGGGTATCCCTCAGGTTGAATACTAATGTGTATACTTGTTTATTTATACTTTGCTTTATTCCAGACACGAGACATTTTGTATCACACTTACAATAAAATAGCAAAATGAAAGATATTGAACTTGAGTTTCAGGAAAACACAGATTAGATGACAATACAGAGACCAGGGGAAACATGTCATCCACATTCACTATGCAGAATGCAGGGTCCTGCGGGCCAGGCTGCTTTTGGCCTCTGAGCCTGGAGACAGCCAGCGCGAATACACACGGGGGCCACCTTTGTGATCTCCTTCCACAGAGGAAATGTCTTTCAGTTCTTTGAGCAAAATAACGTTTTTCTGGCAACAAATTCTAAAATAAATGTCTCCTGCGTGCATGGTAGAGAGAATGGGGAAAGATGAGGTGGACGCTGACATCAGCAATCTTGGGGGGTGGCGAGCGGGACACGGCAACAACAGCAACCACAGTTTTGCTATGACTTGGGTGGTGAAACTGACTCTTAGAGGTTCCTCCAGGCGACCCGAGGCCCATGTGGCCACCCACAGCACGGGGAAAGGAGCTCAAGCACGCATCCTCCTGGATGCTCCCTGGACTCACGACACTGCCTCCTCACCACGGTGATCCCAGGCTCCGCGCAGGAACCTTGTGTTGGATCCCGTTGGCTGCAGCAGCAAGGGGTGACAACCCGTCCGTCGCTTCAAGTTTCAGGTGACAGCAACTAGACTCCAACTCGCTTCCACCAAACAAAGTGAATGCTTTTACGAAGGTGTTGCTGAGTCCGAGACCCAGCGGAGTAACCGGAGGGAAAGGGTGGATCCGGCCATGGAGACAACTGACTCAGGACCTGGACGCCCCCGAGTTTCTCCTGTCGTCCACCTGCTCCATCTTTGTGCTGCCCCCCACGACTTCCTCTCAGTGGGACGGAGGGCTGGTGGCCGCAGCCCTGCAGCCTCACATCCCGGGAGAGAAGACAGCATATCTCTAGTTGATCGAGTTCACAGAACGACCTTGGCAAGGTTGGGCTGGGGCTTGGATCACACGCCCATCTTTGAACCTCTACTGACTGTTATTAGGCACACCCCGTGCACCGAGCTCTGCGCCTGAATCTTTGTGTGAAGTCTATCACGCAACCTTCAGAACGACTATGGGAGAGGTGGAAGCCAGTTCACATATGGCCCCTCTTCCACAGGTGGTTTTGCCCTTGGTCTTGGCCCCTCAGTCCCTCAATCCCTCAATCCTTCACCAGCAATGATCTCAGCCTCTGCCTCATCAGGTCACACACGCCCGTGGTCATGACCCTTCTCTTCAACAGTAGCTGCATGATCCCAACTACAAGCACCCCGCCTCCAGTCTTGTCACCGACTCCCTAACTGTAGCATGTGCTGGTCCTCCGACTCCCTATCCTGTCCCTCCTCACTGTTTATCAAGCCTCTCTTTTCCACCCCGATTCCCTCCATCAAGTCCTTAATTCTCTTCCTACCTGGCTTAAAAACTGCTTAACATTGGCCTCATTTGGTTTCCTTGGAAGGTGACCCCAGACACAGATTTGAGAGCAAGTCTTGTTTTGGAGGTGAAGCCTTAATAGGGCTGGTGGGGGGTGGTCAGGCAGGAAACAGAAGGAAGTGAGCTGGGGCATTCACTGAGCTGTTATGTGGAACATTCCTTGAGGCATTCCCCCTGAGGGGCAGGGAAACTGAGGCATCCCAGCCATCACTGGCTGAAGGCTGCTCCCGGGGTTTCCTAGCACTCTGACCTGTCTTGAGCATGGGCCAATAAGATGCCCTTGATGGAGAGTCACAAGCATGAGACGCCACCCACAGGTGCTGTTCCGGGAAGGCACTGAGACAGGGTGGGGACTGGGGACTGCAAAGGCATACCCCATCCCTTCCTGCCCAGGTAAGGTCCCAGCCCTCATGACACCCAGCCTCTGCCTCATCCAAGTACCTGGCTGGGTCTGGGGCAAAGTTCACAAGTGCTGGCTGGTCTCCCATGAAGACGTCCACTGGTGTCAAGAGAGCCTTTGGCTAATTCCCTTCCAAGACACATTTCAGACTGTCTCGTCCCTGGCCACCCCTGCAAGACTCTCCATCTGCTCCTCCTAACTGCCCCTCTCATTTCTCATTTCACTAAGGAGATGGTGCTCTTGGGAGAGCTTCCCGTGTTCCACCTGAGCCCCTGCTCACGTCCACACGGGGATGCTTGGTCTTCTTGCAGGTGGTCGCAGGCTGGCATCGCCCAACCTTTTAGGATTCTGCCCCCGAAGAGTCTTTATATGTCATCGTGCAAGTCTCTAACTTCCTTGGTTAAGCTCACATTAAAGTATTTTATTCATTTGAGTTCTATTGTACATAGAACTGTTTTCTTAATTTTCTTATCTGATTGCGTGTTGCAGTTATGCAGAAATGGAAATGATTTTTGCATGTTGGTCTTGAAAAAAAGGTTTTTTAAAGTATCTTTTTCCTAATTGTTTCCCCCAGGAAATTTTGACACCACAGACATATCACATGCCTGTCTATGTGCTGCATGTGTATCTGTGCTTTTTACATGAGAAGAGAGAGACCCAACTGTCACCCACACTGCAGGTGCGTGCAGGCGGGAACCCAGCCACGCCATCCTCCTGGACAGAACCTTCCGTGCCCTGGTTCCTGTCCCTCCTCTGCTCTGGATGTCAAGCCTGTGGTGATTGACTCCCTTTTGGCGGCTGTCATGCCCCTTTCCTCGGGTCATACCCTTCAGCCTGCCATACACTCCATGCTCTATCTTATTAAAGTCCTCCCACACCTGCATCTCCCTTCCCCAGCCTGTACTATTTCTCCATCTCTGTTCCCTTTACTGAAGCCCCACAAGCCTGTGAGTAGGTGTGCGGGCCAGCTGCCAACGTCACCCACCAGGCGTGATGAGAACAGCCCCGGGTAGTGCCAGCCCCAGGTCCAGCTCCAGTCTCAGAAGAGCTTTTCACCACCTTCCTCAGAGCCAGAGAGTGGATGTGCAAAAAAGACCCCTGGAGGCCAGTCATAAAGGAGCCAACCTACTCTTGCTGGCTGGCCCGTGCGATCGCCCATGTTAGGTGTACACTGCCTGGGTTTTACCTCAACTGGAGATGCCCGCTGCGGCTTGTTGATCTTGGGATCTGGAGACTTCTGCTGTCTAGGAAGGAGATATCTTCCGTACAGAGCTGTCACAAGGTACTTGAGGTGGGGTGAGCTTCAAGGGCCACACCCATCACTGGCTTCCTCTCCTCAACCATCTACACCACTGTCCACATTCTCAACTGAACTGGAAGTTCACTGAGGTAGGAACCAACCTACCACCCTTCACATTCATCATGGCCCATATGAGAGTGCTTTGCTTGTTATGTTTAAGAAACACTTACGTTTAATCTCCCAGAGTTCTACCCTGAACTAGGCCAGTGGGTACAAAGACTTGCAAAGCAAAAATAATGAAGGGCTTCTTTAAATAACTGAATTAACTACCACTGTGCGAATGAGAGACAACAGTGCTAATGCTCTGAACTTTTTTGGGGTCACCCTGGCTCTGTTGCCGGTGCCACCACGAGAAAGAGATGCAGGGGAGCCCTTGGATTACCTGCCAGAGGCCAACAAGCCACACACCCACAGTGCCTGGCACCTCCTGGCCTCCAGGGCATGGACTTGGCTTTCTGAGCGACTATCAGAGAAGACAGTTAACACCACTGGGGAGTGAGGGAAGTCGACTCCCTGAGGGACAAGCTGGGACCAACAGGAGGCAGGAGACACCAGGGTACAATTCCTTCCTTCTTCTGGTTGTTGCCAGGTGTGGTTTCTCCAACATGCCGTTTGGGGTGTCCCACACGTCCCACGTGCCGCACCTGCCAAGAGACAGGTTGCAGGTCTTCGAGGACTGTCAATAGGTAGTGCTTAGCATGGGGACACACTGTGGTGCCTTGTTCCTGCCGCCTTTCCCCCCCCCTGCTGCCTCGGGATCATACTCCCTACATAGAACGACACCCTCAATCCCTGTAGCTGGCTCTGCTTGAGAGGGACCAGGCTAAGCCATGCCCAGATGGGAACAGAAGGTGTTCAGGCTTGACCTGCTGAGCTGGCGTGGACCTGAGTGAAAATCACCCATCGACTCAAAACCATTCAGTGGGCGGCGCCGTTCCTGGATGAGGGGCGTGATGGTGAACAGAACATACGTGCCAAGTGGGGTTGCTGAAGGGACAGGGCAGACACGTTTCCCGCTCCTGTAGAGCTGTGTTCAGTGGGACGGGGACACACGAGAGACCAGTGCAGAAGTCAATGGTCACGATGAGGCCAGGGAGTGACAAGTGTTCTGAAGAAGCATTTAGAAGGCCACGCGATTGAGCGCGGTGTGTGCAGGGGGAGGGGCAGAGAGCAGGAGGGAACAGCCTTCTCAGGAAGGGGGCACGAGCCTTGAAAGGAAAGTGGCCGAAGGACTGGTCTGGGACGGCCACGCTTGTTGGTCATGGGGGTCTGGGTGTGGGTGGGGAACTTGCCTGTTTTTGCTGTGATGCACAGGACGCAGGGGGAAATGGGCGTCTGAAGCACGGCTAGAGTTCAGGACAGCCATCGGGCAGCCTGGGCGTGGTGCGGACCAGGAGAGGTAGGAGAGTCAGAGGGCAGGTCTGGGGCAGGACAGGCAGATGCTGTGTGCATGACCCCTGGTGCTCAGTAGCCACAGGGCTTTGGGGAAGCCTGGACCTCCATTTCAGTAACTGCAAGGTAAGAGCATTGAATCGGGCTCGGTGATTTTACGAAGGCAAGGAGGAGCTACATTCATGCCATCTGTCCCTTGAGCCCCACCGTGGAAGTCTTCAGCACCCACGGAATCGGCTCTCTCTCACCCTCGATGACACACCCGCCACTCTTTGGCCAACACAATCGTCAGACTCCTTCAGCAAAACGTCCTTTTCATGGCTAAGGACTGTTCACAGTAAGGCCAAACAACGGGGACTCATTAACTCAATAATGAGGACACCGAGGGAGCATCTATTGTCTGTCTAGCCGACTGTCTTCATCAGAGCAATTATGCTAATGGCCTTGAAGACCTCCAAGGGCATTCTACCTCCGAGCATATGTCCCACCCAGCAGCAGTCTGGCTCGGCCACTATCGTTGCACTCAGACAATCACGGCCAGGGCTTAAGGCCCTGCTGGCGACATGTGACTACCGGACCACCTCCCTTCATAACGGAACTTTAAACAATGTCTATATTGGAACTTGAAACAATGTCTATATTGTCCTTTCACGGTTTAGACATTGACACTGTTAATCTTTTCCCAAAATATGTGGATCTCAGATAATATTTTACAGCCTTTAAAGGCGTGCTCACTGCAATGGAATTGTATTATAGTTTTTCAAGTTCAACTGTGTTGAACAAACATTGCTTCAGTTATCCAATGACCTATTAATCCAATAATCACTTATGCCTTTAAATGTATCAACAAGAAATCCAGTAACATAATAATAATCAAATAAACATAATAATGATAATGCCTGGAGAAAGATGAGAAATATACCTTGTTTTCCATATATTTTTCTCTAAACTAGAGCCAATTTCTTTCAATTTCTTTCTTTTCAGTTATAAAAAACCTTATGAGTCGGGCTCGGTGGCTCAGCCTATAATCCCGCGCCTTTGGGAGGCTGAGGTGAGTGGATTGCCTGAGCCCGCAGGTTTGAGACCCGCCTGGGCAGCGAGACCTCATCTCTACAATAAATAAAAAATCAGCCGGGCGTGGTGGCACATGCCTGTAATTCCGGCTACTCGGAAAGCTGAGGCGGAAGGATCGCCGGAGCCCAGCAGGTCGAGGCTGCGGTGGCCAGGAGTGGCCACTGCACTCCAGTCTGGGCAACAGAGTGAGACTCCAACTCAAAACAAACAATCAAACGACAACAACAAAAACCTTATCTTACGTTTTGAAAGACACTGGCCAAAAAATGAAAAATTTCCACCATGTCAATCAATACTTTTATGGTAGGCATATGACAGATCCCTGATGAACACCTGTTAAATTAATGTTTTTTCTTATATCCCTTATTCTTGTCTCCAGCACTTCTATTAGATGTGACATACTTTTTCTATTTAGTAAAAACTGGCACGTGAATAAGAATTCTCTCAGCATGTGTGCATGTCCTCAGTATAAACTCATTTAAAACATGAAATTTCTTTGTGCTAATATAAAAATCCAGAATATTCTTCGTCATCATGTACAGTAAGAGTAACCCTGCACAGTTATCCCTTACGATTCTCACTTGGATCATGTTATTTAACCAGGGTCCTTTCAGGTGGAGGTAGCGAGGCTCACTGAGGCTTAGTTCTACCAGGATGAGCCGACACAGTTCAGGCGTTGACAGGAGACCCCGCAGCTGAGTGGAGGGCACCCATGGGAGGGCAGGGCAGAGCTGTGCAGAACGTGGGCCACCTGGCTTCAATTCCTCTGTATCCTGGTGGGGGTGGGGAGGCAGCTGAGAAGCCATCCTTGTCCTGCAGGCATCTGCGGTCTAGAGGAGTTCACACGGACAGCCGGGAGAGGTGACAGGACTGCTCATGACTAAGTGAACAGCTGGAGAGGGGATCTTGCGGGGTTGTGGGGTGTACACTGCTCTGGCTGCAGGAGGACAGATCCATGCGAGTGACACAGTTTGGACTGGGGATCCAGGAAGGGCTTTACGGATCTACCAGGGAGGACACGTAATATGAGTTGTCTTGAAAATCAACATACAGATCTTTTTTTTTTGAGTTGGTGTCTCACTCTGTTGCCCAGGCTGGAGTGCAGTGGCATGCTCATGGCCACTGCAGCGTTGACCTGCTGGGCTCCAGAGATCTTTCCGCCTCAACCTTCCAAATAGCCGGAACTATAGGTGCACGCTACCGTGCCTGGCTTATTTTGTGATTTCTTGTGGAGACGAGGTCTCGCCAAGTTTTCCGGGCTGGTCTCAAGCTCACGGGCTCAGGCAGTCCACTCGCCTCGGCCTCCCAAAGTGCTGGGATGACAGGCTGAGCCACGAAGCCCGACCTATACAGACTACTTTACAAAAAAATCAGACTAGGAAAGAAAGGATGATGAAATTTAAGTTTTCTACTTATGACCCTCAGGCTCTTTCAGAAGCATCCACCCTACTATTTTTCTTAGGTGTCTTCTCCATGCATTTAACTACTTTCAAATGGATTCTGAATTGATCAGATGTCCAATTTGCAGTATCATGAAGGGTAAAGCATGGTTTCCATCCATATGAAAAAATGACACTCACTCTGTTTCATGCATCCAGTAGGGACCTACTGATAGAGCTTGAGGTACCCTGGAGGAGTTCCAAGCTGACTGTTGCCATGGCAACCCCCACTCTCTGTGTCTTCAGCTTTTGTCTTGACCCATTTTGGTTCAGAAGCATTTCAGGCAGAGGGGACAGTGGCATGCTCCCTTCTAGGCCCTCTCGGGACTGCACTGCCAGCCCAGTGGCCCCTCCTCCTCCCTTTTCCTCAATAACATGGAAGAGTTATGGATCAAAATCAGACACTTTGGAGAGGCGGTCTAACGTAGACCCAGGCATACAATCCACACAATTAACGTAGCCCCAGAGCATCCAACTCTTATGTACTAGGAGCAGATTTTTCGGGAATCCCAGCCAGGCCTGCTTTTGTTCCTACTACTACCCAGATGGGCACCCACATCCACATCCTACTCACGTAGGAGGAAATGTCTTCTTATGGGCCGTTTCCGATTAAAACTGTTGACTTGTGTAGGCAGGAAGAAGGACCAAAAGCCAGACACAGCCTTTGCCCTAGGCCATCCTCGGGAGGTTCTGGAAAGAGGAACAGAAGTCCGGGGAGGTGCAGCAGCTCCACCAATCGGCTTCCTGGTCTCCTTCGCAAGCTGTTTTCATTAAGGGCCGCGCAGAGTCACCCCCAAACTGAAGTGGAAGAAACCGCCTGGAGGAGACTTTCGGAGGAAGGATTTCCGGATAGGCTCATCTCAACATCAGTGTTTGCACACCCCAGAGAGAAAGAAAGGCAACACCCGACTTTCCCTTCACAGCCCTGGGCTGTTCACCGTCACCCTCATTATTTTATTTAATCATCACACAGCTTTATTGAAGTCGGGATCACCGATTTGGGCCAGAGCTGCACTCAAAGCTCCACCTACCCGACTCCTGGGTTCACGCTCTTGTGGCAACCCTTCCACGAGCAAAGCACTTCTTCCCACGTTTGAGGAGAGGGTGGAAACGACGGAGACTCTAGGGGACATTTGCAAAACCTGTGCGACTCAGAGGACATCTCTCAGGATTCATCGGAAGGCACCCTCCAGTGGGACGCTCTCATTGTTCAGAAGAGTCGATCTCAAAGGTCCTCTTTCTTTTCTTTAGTTAGAAAGTAAGGTTCATCAAAGTAAATTGGAGAGGGAGAGAGAGGGGAGGTAAGGGAGGCGACGAAAGCTTAGGAAAACCTGGCCTGGCCACGCGCTCTCCGAAGAGCTTGGCAAGCCAAGGCCCGACCCTGGCGGCTCTCGGGCGAGCTCCTGGGCATGCCGGGCACGCGTCCCCCGAGTCCCCAGCCGGCCCCGAACCCGGCCTCCAATGGAGCGAGAGCGCCGGCCGGGCTGGTCTCCCCGTCCACGGCCCGCGTGG
>NW_006998480.1:0-8646 GCF_000164805.1 Carlito syrichta | reverse complement strand
TGATGGTTTCTTTTGCTTTTCAGAAGCTTTCAGTTTAGTGAGGTCACACTATCTATCACATCTCTTATTGCATGGACATCTGGGGTTTTGATCAAGAATTGGTCACTACTCCAGTCCCCATAAGGATGTCTCTTGCGTTTTCCAAGGGTCTTATAATTTGGGTATAATATTTAGGTCTTTGATCCATTTAGAGTTGATTTTGGTGTATGGTGATAGGTAACAGTCCTGTTTCAATCTTCTGCATCTGTCAGCCTGTTTTCCCAGCACCATTTACTGAATAGGTTCTCCTCTCCCCAGTAGTAGTTGTTGGAGGCCTTGTTGAAGATGAGTTGATTTAGAAACTGAGGTTTTGCTTCAGGAATCTCTATCCTGTTTCATTGATCTATACACTTGTTCTTGTATTAATATCAGTCTGTTTTTATTATTGGAGCCATATAGTAAAGTTTAGGGTCTAGGAGTGTGATTCCTCCCACTTTTTTTTCCCCTTTTGATTCTTTGGGCTATTAATGGTTGTTTATGTTTCCATATGAATTTCTGTATTGTTTCCAGGTTTGAGAAGAATGATGTTGATAATTTAATGGGTATTGCATTGAATCTGTAGATTGCTTTTGGTAGGATGAAAAACTGAACAATGTTGATTTTTTTGTATACATGAGCATAAAATACTTTTCCAATTGTTTTGTGTCTTCTTGGATTTTTTTAAGCAATGTTTTATAGTTTTCATTGTAAAGGTCTTCCACGTCTCTGGTTAGGAAGATGGAGGGGTATTTCTTTTTCCTTTTCTTTTCTTTTCTTTTTTTTTGTAGTGAAAGGATAGTGTTTTTTATTTGGTTCTTTCCATGTTTCTTGTTGGTGTATAAGAATGTGACTGTTTTCTGCACATTTATTATGTACCCCAAGACTTTTCCAAAGTTCTTTATCAGTTAAAGCAGGTTTTTGACAGATTCCATGGGGATTTTCAGGTATAGGATCATTCTGTCAGCAAAGAGGGATGACTTAGCTTCCTCTTTTCCTATTTGGATACCCCTGATTTCCTTCTACTGTGTAAGTGCTCTAGGTAGGACATCCAACACAATGTTCAACAGGGGGGTGAGAGTGGTCAGCCTTGCCTTATTCCAATTTTCAGGGGAAATGTTTCCGTTTTCGGTCTGTTTATCAATTTGCTGGTTGTGGGCTTATTGTCAATTTGCTTACTATTCGGGGCCATGTTCCTTCTATGCCTAGGAGTTCAAAGGTTGTTTTTTTTTTTTTATCAAGAAGGGATGCTGGATTTTATCAAAAGCCTTTTTCTGCATGTAATTATATAATCAGGTGGCTTTGGTTTTTACATCTCTTGATGTATGGAATTACACTTATGGTCTTTTGGATGTTAAACAAACTCTGCATCTCAGGGATGAAGCCTACTTGGTCATGGTGGACGATATTTAATATGTGTCATTGGATCAGATTTGCTAGAATCTTGTTGATAATTTTTGCACCTATGTTCATTGGATATCAGCCTGTAGTTCTCTTTTTTTGTTGGATCTTTACCTGGTTTAGGTATCAGTGTAATGTTAGCTTCATAAAATGATGTGGGGAGAGTTCCTTTTTTCTAAGTTGCCTGGAATACTTTCAATAGAATTGCTATCAGCTCCTCCTTGTATGTTTTGTAATATTCCACTGGAAAGCCATCCTGTCCAGGGCTTTTTTTTTTGCAGGTAGTTTTCTTATAATGGGGTCAATTTCCTGGGTCATTATATGTCTATTTAGGATCTCAATTTCTTCTTGTTTGATCATTGGGAAATTGTGTGTTGTCAGAAAGTCCTCCATTTCACTTTGGTTATCAAGTTTGATCCATACAGAAATGCATAGTAATTTCTGATAATCTTTTGTATTTCTTCAGGGTGAGTAGACATTTGATCTTTTGCTTTACTGATTGTGTTTATTTGAGCATTTCCTCTTTTTCTTGGTCATTCTGGCTAGGCTTCCATCAATCTTGTTTATCCTTTTAAAGAATCAGCTTTTGGGTTTTTTTTCTATGATATTTTTGCTTACTGTGCAGTATTGGGCTTTCACTAGTAATCTGGGTGCTTCTCCTAAAGTTAGAGCTTTGGTGGCCTTGCTTTTCCAGCTTCCTTAGGTGATTTGTTCTCTGTTTATATTCTTGATGTGTGTACACAGAGATCAAATTCCCCTCTTAGAACCGTTTTCATGACCTTCCAGAGGTTTTTGTAAAGTGTGTTTTTCTTTGTTTTCATTTGTCCAGGAAACTTTTAATTTCTGTTTTGAGGTCTGTGTTGACCCAGGAGTTGTTCAGCATCCTGCTGTTTAGAGTAAATGTCTTTGTTGGTTTTGGGGAATCTTGTTGGTGTTGATATTTATTTTTATTACACTGTAGTCTGAGAAGGTGCATGGCAGTATTTTGATATATGAAATTTGTTTAGGCTTGATTTGTGGCCAAGAATGTGGTTGATCTTGGAGCATATTCCATGTTGTGATGAATAGAATGTATATTCTGTGGTTGTTGGGTGGTGTGTTCTGTAGGTATCTATTAGGCTCACTTGGTCAAGTGTCAAGTTGAGATTCCAGATCTCATTGTTGATATTTTGTCACAATGATCTGTCTAGAGTTATTAATGGGGTATATAAGTCCCTAGCTATGATAGTGTTAGAGTCAATATCTCTTTTTTAGTTTACTTAGTAGTTGGTTTATAAACACTGGTGCTCCTGTGCTGCATGCATATACATATATAGGATGGATATTTCTTCTTGATGGATTGCACCTTTTATCATTCTGTAGTGTCCTTCTGTTTCATTTTAAACTTTCAATAGCTTGAAGGTTGTTCTGTCTGTTATTAAGATAGCAACTCCTGCCCGCCCTCTTTTGTTACCCTTTCTTCTGGAAATTCATTTTTCATCCTCTAACTAGAGTTTGTATGCATCCCTTGTAGTGAGATGAATTTCCTGGATGCGGCAAATGATTGGATTATGTTTTTGTTTTGCTTTTTTTAGCTGGCTTACCATTCTGTGTCTTTTCAATGGTGCATTTAGTATATTCACATTCAGGCTGATTATTGAAATGTGAGTGCTTATTGCTGTCAAGAGGTTCTTTTAAAGTTTTTTGTTTGTTTGTTTTCTTTTAACTTTTGGGTTAATGTCTGTGTGTGTTTTCAAGTTTGCAGTCATGACTTACTCAACTATTGATTTGTGTTCTCCTGTTGTCTTGGGAAGTGTGAGATTGTCCTTTTTTTCTCTCTTCTGTGCTTAATACCTTTTTGAGCATGTTCTGTAGAACTTGTGTGGAGGCTGCACAATCTCTTTGGGACTGGACGTCTGGGAAGTATTTTAATTTTCCATCACTGATGAAGTTGAGCTTAACTGGGTAGGAAATTCTTGGTTGAAATTGTTTAACTTTGCAGATTTCAAAATTTGGACTCCAGTTCCTTCTATCTTGCAATGTTTCTGGTGATAGGTGTGCTGCTATTCTGAATGATCTGCAACAGTAGGTAATCTGACTTTTCTCTCTTGCTGCGTTTAGAATTTTTTCTTTTGTATCTACTTTGCTATGTCTAGGGATTGGTCTTCTCATTTGATGTCTTATGTGCGTTCTCTTATCTCTTGTGTTTTTCATGGTCACATCTCTGGTGAGATGGGGAACGTTTTCTTGGATAACCTCCTGGAATACTTGCTCAAAGTTGTGCTCTGTTTTCCTTTCTTCTTCCATGTTACCAATAAGGAATAGCTTTGGCCTTTTGATATAATCACACATCTCTTGGATGATTTGTTCTTTCTTTCTGTGTTTTCTTTCTATGATTTCCACAAATGAGGTTAATTCCATGTTTTGGTCTTCAAGCTCTGAGATTCTTTCTTCTGCTTGATTAATTCTGCTTTCCATGCTTGTAATCTTGTTATTTATTTTCTGGATGAAGTTTTCTATGACCAAAGTCTCTGTTACAAGTACTTTCAGTGCTTCATCTTGTCTTTCTTGAGTCTTATTCACTCCATTCAGTCTCTAATCCCTGTTGTATTCTGGGGCCAGTCACTGGTGACTTCCATTGTATGGGCTCTGAGGTTTGATTTACCAAGTGCTATCTCTTTGGTACACTGGGAATTATCTGTGTTCTTACATTGAATTTTCCTCATTTGTGACAGATCTCTTTCTTTTCTCTTTAGTCCCATTAGTCAGTGGCAGTGTGAGGGGCTTTCACTTCTGTTGCTTCCTCAGGCCTCTGTACTTTTTTGATCATGGCTCTGAATTTGTTTTATTTTGAAACATTTTTGGGGTTGGGAAGCTTTGCTGTCTCTTGTAGTTCTGAGAATTGAGTAAGGTGGAGAAAGAGGAGCTAGGATTCAGAAACTACTTGCAAATCTCAACGTTAATTGACTGGCACACTGGTTCCCCGAGAGCCACTCTCTACCACCACTCTATATGATGATGTAATGGATAAATGTGTTCATTCCCTGAGTCAAAGGGAAAGTAGCAGTAATGGGGAGAACAGAGAAAATAAGATGAACAAAATAATAAAATAATTTTTTAAAACACAGAAAAACAAAAGCAGAAACCAAAGCAAAAATAATAAAATAAAACACACACTCACACAAATAAAAAACAAAACAAACAGGAAACAAAACAACCCCCCCAAAACAGGAAAAACTAACACACAAACACACACAACCCAAAATGAAAGGAGAAGAAAAAAAGAGAATAAAGGGGGCATGCAAATTGAACCCTCAAACATACATTCACACACACATTATACTAAAAAAAGAGAAGAACAACAAAAAAAATTGAAACTGGAACATGAAAACTAAATCATTCATGTACACACATAATCAGAAAACAAAAAAATGAAAGAAGAAATAAAAAAAGAAAAAAGGGGGGATGGAAATGGAAACCTCACATATGCATTCATGCATAAAGGAAAAAGAAAAAAAATACTTAAAACAAAATATTTTCTGGACACCAAGATCCCTATTGTGGCAGATTCTTTCATTGTTCCACTCACCTGCTCATAGCTAAGCCATAATGCTGTCTCCTACAGAGCTGTGGTCTCTTTCAAAATCTCCCCAGTGTGCAGCTCAGGGGAGGAGGAGAGGGCAGCAGAGGTGGGCGGGGCTTTGGTCCTCCCTTCCCACTCTCATATGATCGGGGGTTGCCCTCTGGTGGGGACGTGCGGGATTGTCTTCTCCCCAGGCACTGGCAGGGCGGCACCCCAGCCAGGCTTATCCTGGATTAGATACTCCTATCATGGCTGATGTCCAGGCTTCACCTGGCTTCCTCCCTCTCAGTGATGCTCCGGCCATGTGGGCTGATGTCCAGAGAATTTCTGGGGAAGAGGGGATAGGGTCAACCCTGGAATCACCCCTGATCTCTTCGGGGGTCTTTCTCATCCTTTCCGGGTCACAACTTTCATCCCACAGCTGAATCAGGGTAGGGGATGGGGCGTCTGAGACTCAGCACTCATCCTGTCCTTCTGAAGTTTGTGTTTTCAGGCTATTCCCTCTGGGTCACAATCAACCCCTGAGTAGTTAACCCAATGGTCACTGAGATTGAATCTGTTGCTCCATGGTGATCAAGCTGGAGCACTTTGCTGCCCATTTTTCAAGGTGGTGGCAGGCTACCTGTTTCATCTTCTCCAGTAGGGCTGTGCCTCTGGCTCCCTTGCTGCACTCCCTCCATGGCCCATAGCTGCAAATGTTCAGCCAGGTGCTGCAGTGCTGAAGCAGAGCCTAGAGCAGGCAGTCACTCCATTTTTTGCCTTCTTGCTCTTTGTAAATGCAGTTACCAGATATTTAAAATTTCATTTTGGACTTGCTTTGTGTTTTCATTAAACTGCACTGCTCTAAGCAACTTCTTACATTTATTCAGCAAATACATATTGCCCACTTAAACATATCTCAAGTAGTATCTTAAGGGTTGGACATGCATCAGTGACCTAAGCAGATAAAGCATAAAAACTAAAGAAATTTTATGAATTATTTGTTGCATAGGAAAAATATATATACATATAAAAATGATACACAGATACTTTTGATTGAAAAGTAACATGTTCTAGGGGTTTTCCTTTGTGATATAGAATAAAATTCAGTGGTGTGTCTATCGATGTCTGCATAAATCTATCCCTAAAGTCACACATACCTTATCAGTATTATGCTAACATATTTGTTATAGTGTATATATTTGTCCTTCCTTTCATTGTGCCTTCATTTATTTTTCAACACAATTTACAGTTTTTCTCTTGAGGATATCACAAGCCCAATTGAGTATGTGCTGTAAGTATTGTTCCCTCCATGTGTATGATTTTTTTCTTCTTTAAGTACAACAAAATTGCAGAAAATTATAGAACCCCCTGAATTCTTTCAGCATACACCCTCATGCAACCATGGCCCAGTTCAAGCAACAGAATACCAGCACTGTCCCAGTAACTCCTCCTTAACAGTATCTAACTGGAATAATAACAGCATCTATAGTAATGATTTCTTTCAAAAATTCCTTCTCAATAATATCACAAAATATCCATTGAGTTCTGTTTGAGAAATTTCAAGTATTTTATTTATTCATTCAATCATTCATTCATTTACTTATTTATTTATTTAATCTGGTTGGAGTCTCACTCCATCACCCCAGTGTCGACCTGCTGGGCTCCAGCGATCCCTCCGTCTCAACAATCCAAGTAGCTGGAACTACAGGCTTGCATTACCATGCCCAGCTATATTTTGAGGTTTGGTAGAGACAAGGTCTCGCCAAGTTGCCCAGGCTGGTCTCAAACTCGTGGGCTGAGGCACTCCACTTGCCTCAGCTTCCCAAAGTGCTGGGATTACAGGCCGAGCCACCAAGCCTGGCCTCAAGTAATCTTGTCCTATGATTTAAGTCCTACTCTGTGTATATGGTGTGATTTCTTTCAGTCATTATTAGCCTTTCTACTGCATCCAGTCTCTTCACCTCAAAATAATACCTAATATTGGTTAGAATCTGAATTTAAATCAGCAGATTTCAAAATACACTGCAAGTGCAAAATGATGAGCATAGCTTATCAAAATATAATATATTGATTTATTTATGTCAAACACAATTATTCAAAATGCTGCAAATACAATAAATAGTATTCATCAGACTACATACTGCCTCAGACATTGAGGTGGTATTGAGGACATCAATTTCCTTAGTGCTGGCTTGTCTGGGAAGGCTTTAATTTCACCTTCATTTGTGAATCTTGGTTTGTCAGGAAAGGAGACTCTTGGATAATATTTCTCCTTTTTTTAAACAATATTGAAAATGGGCCCGCAATGTCTTCTGGCTTGGAGAGTTTCTCCTGGGAAATCTGCTGTTATTCTAAAGTTTCTCTTCTGGTGGTTGTTCTGATGCTTCTCTCTAGCTGCTTAAATACAGATGGTGTCCCCCAAAAAGTATACACATTTTACAAAAGAAAGAACTGTATTAAGTTTGTAATACTCAATATATACTGAAAACAAAAGATGAATACAAGACACATTTGACTTCTACAATTGCAAGAAGTGCTCAAAGTGTTTACTATTAGCATCCAGACATCTTTGATTATGGCAGACTACTGCAGGACCTGGTGCTGTGTGAGGCCTCCCAGACATTGTCTTTTGCACAACACAGAATACCATTTGTCTCGAATTTATCAGGAATGTGTGCAATTGTAGGCATGTTGGAGATTCTGTTTCAGACTCACACTTTCATTGTCTTTGTACTTCCACAACATTCTTCTTTTTATTTTAAAGATGTGGGGTACAATGCAGGGTTAGGTATACAAACTTTGATTATGGAGGTGCCTTATTGATGAGGCATAGCTCAACAAACCCTAGCAGTTTTCCTCAGCTGCCAGTCCCACCACCCCTCCCCTGGCAGTTTCCCACTTCTGCCAATCCCTTTCTTGTAGTATTATGATAATTATTCAAGGTCCATATATGAGTGAGAATATATGGTACTCTGTTCTTTGTTTCTGTGATAGATCACTGAGAATGATCTAAATGGACTCTAAATCCATCCAAGTTGCTGCAAAGTCCAAATGTTTGTCCCTCTTTATGATTGCATGATATTCCATTGTGTATATGTACCACTCTTTTTTAATCCAGTCCAGCTTCGATGGGCAGCATGGTTGGTTCTGTGTTTCTGATATTGTGAATAGAGCTGTGTGGCAGTATCTTTTTTGTAGAATGATTTGAGTTCCTCTGGGTATATTCCCAATAGGGGAATTGCTGGGTCATATGGAAGGTCAATTTCTAGTTCTTTCAGAAATTGCCACATTGTCTTCCAAAGAGGATGCACTAGTTTGCATTCCCACCAACAGTGTAGAAGCTTTCCCTTTTCTCTGCATCTTCACCAGCATCTGTCCACAACATTCTTGATTTTCAAATACCACTTCAAACTGGTCTTGTGCTCCTTTTAACTGGTCTTGTGCCATTTTCCTTGACTAATCTGCCAGATACATGGGAATGCTAGCTTTCATTTCAATAATGCCATCATTTGAGCAAATGTTACACTAAACATTGCTATTGTAATGCAATTCACCTTCAAAAAGTAATACATAGATAACATCTATTTAAATGTGTATGCATTTTTGACACTCCTGATATATTTTTTTCATGTTAATCTTTGATAATCTTACCACGATGTGCCTTAGGGGTGGTTGTCTCATATAGG
>NW_006998479.1:0-389 GCF_000164805.1 Carlito syrichta | reverse complement strand
CCCACCAGGTGGAGGTTGCGGTGGCCGGGAGCGGCCACTCCATTCCATTTTGGGGGACAGAGTGAGTCCCCACCTCAAAAAAAAAAAAAAAAAAGATACTGAGCAACCCTGTCAGGATCCCTTCCACTGCTGGGAGCTTTTCTAGCCTCTAATAAATCCCTACATACTCACCAAAAAAAAAAAAAAAAAAAAAAAGATACCAAAAACACAGTGTTGAACATAGAAGGAAAAAGAGAATAAGATCTGTAACACAAGACTACACATGCAAATTTGCAACCCATGTTTAAAAGCAATATGCATTTTATAAGAACATACACAAATAAAAGAATGCACATCAATCTTTTTAAAATGGATGACTGTGGGTGGGGGAGGGAAATGGGAAGGGGATA
>NW_006998478.1:0-636 GCF_000164805.1 Carlito syrichta | reverse complement strand
AACTCCAGTGTGATGGTGTTAGGGAGGTGGAGCCTGGGATAGAATCCTCATGAATTTTATTAGTGCCCTTTTTGAAAGGGACCTCAAAGAGTTCCCTTGCTTTCTACCATATGAAAATACCTAGAAAAGATATCAGTTTGCAACCCAGAAGAAAGTAGAGTCCTCACCAGAAACCAACCATACTGGCACCCTGATCTCAGATTTCTATCATCCAGAACTGTGAGAAATAAATTTCTGTTGTTTATAAGCCCCTTGTTCTATGGTACTTTATTACAGCATCCGGAACTAACTAAAACAGATGGTAAATCACTTCTGGTTATTTCTGAGAATTGCATTTGATAAGGAAGCATTACCATACTTTGCACCATTTCTAAATTCTACCAAAGGCTCAATAAAATTCTACCAAAGGCTCAATAAGTTTTGAAAATCAAATTTCAGGCAGTTTCTCTTGCATATGCTAGCTCTGGCATGTCTCTCCTTCCTCTCTTCTTTTGGTAATAAATTTTGTTTTAAAACTTAAAAAACCTGAGCCTGTGGGTTCGAGACCTGGCTGGGCAGGTGATACTTCATCTTTGCAATAAATAAAATATTAGCCAGGCGTGGTAGCATGCACCTGTAGTTCCAGCTACTTGGAAG
>NW_006998477.1:0-686 GCF_000164805.1 Carlito syrichta | reverse complement strand
GGGCCCTGTATAATCAATGTTTGTATATCTAACTCTGAATTGTACCCCACATTTAAAAAAAAATTAGAATAAATAAATAAATAAATAAATAAATAAATAAATAAATGAAAACTGTAAAACATGCAACTGTTCCATTTGCTTTTTTTACTTTAAAAATGTTTATAATTCAGGGTTTTTAATGGAAATGTTCATTATGCCGGGATTGATTTATTAAGAAGAGTACAATACTCTAAGATAACTCCTTTTCAATTTAATACTTTAGAATACATGGTATAATTCTGCCTTCAAAATTGACAACTAAAGTGTTTCTCATATAAATGCTGAATGTTTTATTCTGCCTAAATTGAAACTTGTTGAGATTCCAGATCTATATCATTCTTAGATGATTGAACCTTGAGATTCAGTGTACCTAAGTGCTATTCAGAAGACAGAACGCATAATAAATCTTTAATATTTTGGAAAATAAACTAGTATAGTAATTTAATACAACTTTTTCCTTTCTTAAAATTTGTGTACATTTTTTGGTACACTCTGTACTTTCTGCTTGTTAACTTTGATTAAATTTTACAGATGTGCAGTTCTTACAGAAAAGTTTCCCTTATATATTTGATGAAAATATAAAATCACATTCCCTTTATATTTTAATCCAATTTATATTTTTAAAAGAGTATATACATTGAATCCCG
>NW_006998476.1:0-760 GCF_000164805.1 Carlito syrichta | reverse complement strand
TTGTGGTCTATCATATGGTCTACCTGAGAATGTTGCATGTATTGATGAGAAATATGTATATTCTATAGTTTTAGGATGGAATGTTCTGCAGATGTCTTTTTAGTTCCATTTGCTCTAGAGTCCAATTTAACACCAATGTTTATTTTGCCTTAATGTTGCCTTAATGATCTGCCTATTACTGTCAGTGAGTGTTGAAGTCTTCCACTATTATTGTATTGTTGTCTCTTTTTTTAGGCCTAGTAGAATTTGTGTATAAAGCTCTGGTCTTAGGTATGCTTTCTCATTAAACTGATTTCTTTGTCATTATATAATAATCATCTGTTTGTGTTTTTTTTTTAACTGTTGTTAACTTAAAGTCTGTTTTATCTGGTATGAGAATGGCTACTACTACTCATTTTTGGTTTCCATTTGCATGGAATATTTTTCCCTATCCCTTCACCTTAAGTCTACAGAAGTTTTTGTGAATTAAGTGGGTCTCTTGAAGGTCACAGATATTTGTCTGTCTCTCTCTCTCTCTCTCTCTCTCTCTCTCTCTGTGTGTGTGTGTGTGTGTGTGTGTGTGTGTGTGTGTTCACTCCATTCTGTCAGTCTATATTTTTTTAATGGGGCATTGTGACCATTTATGTTCAGAATTAGTAATTATATGTACAATACTATTCAATTCATATCATACTGGTTATATGGTTGCTTTATTTATTTTCTCTATTGTGTTGGTGTTCCATAAGGCCTGTGAACGTTACAATTTACAGCGTTTTTCTAC
>NW_006998475.1:0-685 GCF_000164805.1 Carlito syrichta | reverse complement strand
GGGAACGTGACAAAATGTGTGGGACCAACGTGGCCAGTGACACCTTGAAACTCTGGCAAAGGACAGGCTGGAAAGCGCCTTTTCCTCTCCCATTCTAAGGGTGACTCCTATCGCTGGGTGGCAGTGATGGCGGTGGTGGTGGTGTTGATTATTATTATTTGGAATCGGAATCCCACTCTGTCACCCATGCTGGAGTGCAGGGGCACGCTCATGTCCACTGTGGACTCCACATGCCGGGCTCAGGCAATCCTCCTGCCTCGGTCCCCTGAGTGGCTGGAGCAACAGGCCTGCCCCACCACGTCCAGCTATTCTCTTGATTTATACTTGATGGCCGAATCGAGGTCTCACCCTGTGTCCTGGTCTGGTGTCCAACCTGCAGGCTCAGGCCATTCACTCAGCTGGGCCTTCCAAGGGACAGAATGCCAGGCTGAACCCCTAAGCATGACCTGTGGTTTTGGTGGCAGTGGTAGTTGGTATTATTATTCTGAGTCAGAGTTCCACTCTGTCGGCCAGGCTGGAGCTCAGGGAACTACTCAGTCACCGTGACCTCTACTGACTGGGCTCCAGTGATACTCCCACCATGCCCTCTCAATGACCAGAATGAAAGACCTCTGCCACCAAGCTTGGCTCATTTTTTTGGGGCTTCTTGTAGAGATGAAGTGTTGCCAAGGTGCCTGGGCTGGTG
>NW_006998474.1:0-835 GCF_000164805.1 Carlito syrichta | reverse complement strand
TGCTGACCTCAGTTGATCTTTCCACCTCAGCCTTCCATATAGATGGAAATACAGACACACAACACCAGGCCTGACTAATTTTTTAATTTATTGTAGAAATGAGGTCTTGCCAAGTTACCCAGGCTGTACTTGAACCCATAGCCTCAGGTAATCTTCTCATCTCAGCCTCCCAATGTACGGGGATTATAGGCATAAGCCACCATGCCTGAATCCTAAGGCTATCTTAAAAATGAATTTTAAGGGTGGGGGGAGGGAGGTGGGATTAACAGTAGCAAATGTCTGTCTGGGGACGGGGAAACACCTCTTATCAACAGGGTGCCTGAATGAAATGTAATTGTATACCTAACCCTTAACTGTAGCCCACAACATCATAGTAAAAAATATTGATAAAAAGTTTTAAAAAATAAATGAATTTTAATTTTAATTATAACAGCAAGGTATTATGGATTTATTTTAGCATATTAAAGAAAAATTTTAGAAATTTTTTTAATGTTAACTTTTTTTATGAGTTGGTGAAGACGGGTCAAGATCTACCACTGCACGAGCTCGCTCAGAAAACATAACCTCAGCCAAGGGTAAGACAGAGGACAGGGAAGGCTAAGTGTCAACTAGTTCCTTCCTCCAATGAGTTCCAATTTCTATATCATTGACTAGAAAATAGACTTTGAACGGGACACGCACCCTTACGGATGTGAATAGAGAGACACAAAGTGCAATATGAGAGAAGTGTAAACATATATATTTTAAAAAAATTTTTTTAGTTGGAGTCTCACTCCATCGCCCAGGCTGGAGTGCAGGGGCACGCTCACGGTCACTGCAGATTTGAACTACTGGG
>NW_006998473.1:0-618 GCF_000164805.1 Carlito syrichta | reverse complement strand
TCCATCTTTCCCTCTGATCTCCTGATGAGGCAACACATGGAGCCCAAGAGTCAGGGTTATCAATGGCTCCTGGAAAAGAGCCATGTTTCCCCTTCAGAACTCCAGCTCTTGGGGTGTTGGTTTCACCCCCAACATGCTTTCTCCTCCTCCCTAGAAGGAATACACTCAGACCTGGGCCCAGAAGCAGAAAGGGGCTCAGAAATCCTTACACATTCTCTTGCTGGGCTGCTGGCTGAGACACCTGTAAGGGGCCAGAGCTGAGGTGGTACCTGGGGTTGGGTCCGGCATTGGATGGTTTGTTGAGGGCAGTTCATGTGAAGCCAAGGTGGCCACTGAAAATCTGTCTGCAGTAATCTCTGTGCTCTGGCCCTGACTCTTGGGTGTGTACTCACCCTGCATCATCAAAGTAGAGCCTCAGCATAGCCCACACCATCACACACACAGTCGGGGTCCCTCAGAGAACAAGAAAAGGAGGTCCATGGTAACAGGAAAACCAACACATCCAGTGTCCCCACTCAAACTTAGGGATCCAGGGGATCATCATCCCCATCAGATATCAGAGTTCCTGGGGACCCTAAACTGTCCCTCAAACCCGGACCTCCTGTGGAGGAATATAAC
>NW_006998472.1:7211-7610 GCF_000164805.1 Carlito syrichta | reverse complement strand
TTATCCAGCTAACCAGCTGGCTAGCCAGCTGACTCAAATATCTGACATAACTAGTTAGACTGCTGGCTAGCCAGCTGACTTAACTAGTTGACATCTCCAACTAGCTAGGTGGCTAGCAACCTGACTTAACTAGGTAGCTACTGGCATATACCACTGGCTTGCCTGCTGAATTAACTACCTTGCTGCCTAGCTAATCAGCTGTCTAGCGACCTGATTCAACTAGGTGATTTAATTAGCTAGACAGCTGGGTATCCAGCTGACTTAACTAGCTAGCTACCTAGCTAGCCAGCTGGGAAGCCAGATGAATTAACTAGTTGACTTAAATACTAGCCAGCTGGTTAGTCAGCTGAATTAACTATGTTGTACCCAGCTATCCAACTGACTAGCCAGCTGACTTAG
>NW_006998472.1:0-5798 GCF_000164805.1 Carlito syrichta | reverse complement strand
GGCTAGCCAGCTGACTTTACACGCTGACATCATTAGCTAGCAAGGTAGCCAGTTGGCTAGCCAGCTGACTTTACATGTTGACATCACTAGTTAGCAAAGTAGCTATCTAGCTGGCTTAACTAGCTAGCTACATACATAGTCAGTTGGCTTGCAAACTTCTTAACTAGCTGAATTAACCAGCTAGCCAGCTGGCTAGCCAACTGACTTAACTAGCTCGCTACCTAGTTAGCCATATGGCTAGCCAGCTGACTTAACTAGCTGAGTTAACTAGCTAGCAACCTATCTGGCCGACTGACATATATTTAGCTAACTAGCTAGCTACCTAGCTAGCCAGCTGACTTAAATAGTTATCTAACCAGCTAGCTACCTAGCTAACAAGCTGCCTTAAATAGTTAGTGGCCTAGCTAGCTTGTTGACTTAACCAGCTAGCTAACTAGTAAGCCTACTCCTTATCTAACGTGCTAGCTAGCTGACTTTATCATCTGACTTAACTCATTAGCTAAAGATCTAGCTAGCTGACACAACCAGCTGACTTAGCTCATTATCTAACTAACTAGCTTTCCTACTCAACCAGCTGACACAACCCATTTACTAACTAGCTAGCTAGCTGACTCAACCAGCTAGCTTAACCCATTAGTTACCTAGCTAACTACCTCACTCAACCTGCTGACTTAACCCATTATTTAACTAGCTAGCTAGCTGTCTTAACCATCTGATTAAATTAGAAAGCTAACTTAACTAGCTGACTTAGCTATCTGACTTAACTACTTATCTAGCTGACTTTACTGTCCAACTTAACAAGTTAGCTAACTGACAACTATCTGAATTAAATAGTTAGCTAACTAAGTAGCTGAATAACTAGCTGCTTTAATAACTAACTAGTTAGGTAGCAGACTTAAGTAGGTGACTTAAATAGTTAGATAACTAGTGAGCTAGCTGACTTAACTAGCTGACACCTAGCTAGCTGCATAGCTAGCTGACTTAGCTAGCTGACTTAACTTGTTGGCTAACGAGATACCCAGGTGACTTAATTAGTTGGTTAACGAGTTAGCTAATCATTTTAACTAGTTGGTAAATGAGTTAAATCGCTGACTTAACGAGTTAGCTAGGTGAATTAACTTGTGGGCTGACGAATCAGCCGACTACTTAGATTAACACATCAGCTGCCTAATCGGCCGACTTGATAGCTGGCTTAAGAAGTTGGCTGACTTGTCGGCTGACACGTTAGCTGGGTTAGCAAGATGACTGACAAGTTGGCCTACTAGTTAGGAATGTTAAATAGTTGCCTGCTCATTTTCTGCCCTAACTATTCAGTCGACTAGTTGGGCGACAAGTTAGCTGAACTAACTAGTTAACCGACAAGTTAGCTGTGGTAACTTGTCTGCTGACAAGTTGGTCAACTACTTGGATGATTTTTTAGCTCACTTTACTACTTGGACGGCTAGTTGGTGAACCACTTTCCTGCCTTAACTAGTAGGCCAGCGTGTGATCCAACAGGTGAACTTACTTAACTAGATGGTGGGCAAGGTGACTTAACAAGTTGGCAAGTGAGTGAGCTGACTAGTAAGCTGATTTAACTAGTCAGCCAGCAAGTGATCCAACTGGTCGTCTGACAACTAATCTGCTGGTGAGTGAGCTGACTGGTCAGCAGACTTTAGTCAGCTGGTGAGTGAACCGACTGGTTAGAAAAATTAACTAGTTTGTTGGTGAGTGAGAAGACCGGTGAGCTGAATTAATTAGTTGGCTGTCGAGTGAGGCAATGGGCAAGATGCCTTAACTAGTCAGCCAGTGAGAGAGCCATTGGTGAACTGACTTAACTAGTCGACTGGTGAGCAAGTCGACTAGTTAACTGTCCTTTGGTCTGTGAACAAGCCGATGAGTTAATTGAATTTTTTGCTGGCAAGTGATACGACTAATTTGCTGACTGGCAGTTGAGTGAGCAGACTAGTTAGCTGAACTGATGGAAAGCAAACGAGTCCACTAGTTATCTGACCAGCTTGCTGAGTTGCTAGCCCATTAGCTAATTTGCTAGCTGACTTAACTAGATCACTGACTAGCTAGCTGGCTATATGACTGACATAACTAGATAGCAAACAAGCTATCTAGCTTTCTATCTAACTGCCTTAACTAGCTAGCTAAGTGGCTAGTTAGCTGGCTAGCTGACATAACTATCTAGCTAATTAGTTAGTTAAATAGATAGCTGACTTAAATAGCTAGCTGACAAGCAACATGACTACCTATATGACTTAAGCAGCTAGTTGAATAGTTAGCTGACATGCTAGTTGACTAAACTAGCTAGCTGGCCAGATAGCTGGCTTAACTAGCTGACTAGCTAGTTGGCTGGTTAGCTGGCTAGACAGCCGACTTAACTAGCTAGCTGCCGAGTTGGCAGGACTGCTAGCCAGTTTGCTTAACTAGCTAGCTACTTCACTGGTTATTTGGCTAGGCAGCCGGCTAGCTAGCTAGAGAGCTGGCCAGCTGGTTAACTGACTGGATTAAATAGCCAGCCAGCTGGGTGGACAGTCTGATAGCCAGCCGGCTTAACTAGCCAGCCACCCTGCTAGTCAGCAGGCTAGACAGTCAGCTTAACTAGATGGCCACCTACCTGACTAGCCTGTTAACCAGCCTTCTTAACTGGCCAGCCACCTAGCTAGCCAGTCAGCGAAACAGATGACTTAACTAGCTGACTTAAGTAGATAGCCATCTGGCTAGCCAGCTGGCTTAACTAGCTAGCCACCAAGCTACCCAGTTGGAAAGCCAGCTCTCTTAACCAGCTGACTTTACTATCTAGCCAGCTGACTTAATTTGCTAGGTATCTACCTATCCATGGGGCTAGCCAGTTGACAACTAGCTAATGTAACAAGCTAGACAGTTGGATAGCCAGCTGACTTAACTAGCTGGCTACCTAGCTAGCCAGCTGACTAGCCACTTGAATTAACTAGCTGACTTAACCAACTAAGCAGCTGGTTAGCCAGTTGACTCAAGTAGGTGACTTAACTCATTAGCCAGCTGGCTAGCCAGCTCACTTAATTAACTGACATCACTAGATAGCCAGGTGACTAGCCAGCTTACTTAACTAGTTAGCTACCTATGTATGATCCTGGCTTGCCAGCTGATTTAACTAGCTGATGTAAAGAAGTATCCAGCTGGTTAGCCAGCAGAATTATCTAGCTAGCTATAGTTTTAGGCAGTTGGCTAGCCGGTTGACTTAACTAACTGGCTTAACTATCTAGGCTGCTGACTTAAGTAGCTGAGTTAACTAGGTAGCTACCTATGTAGCAAGTTGTCATAACTAGCTGATTAACTAGCAAGCTACCTAGCGAGCTATCATATAGCTAGTAGAATTAACTAGGTGACTTAGTTAGCTAGCTCGCTGACATATGTAGCCTACTTAACTAGCTAGCTTCCTAGCTAGCCAGCTGACATAAGTAGCTGGAATATCTAGCGAGCCAGATGGCTGCCAATCTGACATAACTTGCTTTGTAAATTGCTTGACAGCTGGCTTGACAACTGATTTAACGAGCTGACTTAGCTAGTTACCCAGCTGGTTAGCCAGCTGAGTAAACTAGCTGACTTAACTAGCTGGTCAGCTGGAGAGACAGCTGATTTACTTACCTAGCTACCTAGCTAGTCGGCAGCCTAGCCGGCTGACTTAACTAGCTGAATTAATGAAGTAGTCAGCTGGCTAGCCATCAAACTTAACTAGCTATCTACTTAGCTAGACAGCTGGATAGCCAGCTGACTTAACTAGCTGATATAACTAGATAGCCTAATGGCTAGCCAACTGACATAACTAGATACCTACTTTACATAGCCCACTGACTTGCCAGCTGACTTAACTACCTAACTACCTAGCTAACCAACTGGCCAGCGAGCTGACTTAATTAGGTGAATTAACTAGCTAGACAGCTGGCTAGCAACCAGCTGACTTAACTAGATAGCTACACTCAAAGGCAGCTGGCTAGCCAGCTGATTTAACTAACTGACTTAACCAGCTAGCCAGCTGATTAACTACCTAACTTAACAAGCTAGCTACCTAGTTCTCCAGCTGAGTTAACTAGCTGATTTAACTAGCTAGCTACCTAGCTAGCCAACTGGCTGGTCAGCTGACTTAACTATCTGACTTAATTAGCAAGCCAGCTGGATGACCAGCTGAATTAAATAGCTGACTTAACAAGCTAGCCAGCTAACTAGCCAGCTGACTTAACTAGCTACCTACCTACCCAGTCAGCTGGGAAGTCAGCTGAATTATCTAGCTGAATTAACTAGCTATCCATCTCTCTAGCCAACTGACTTACCAAGCTTTATACCTAGATGGTCAGCTGGCTAGCCATCTGACTTAACTCGTTGACTTAATCAGGTATGCAGCTGTCTAGCAGGCTGACTTAATTGCCTAGCTACCTAGCTAGACAGCTGGATAGCCAGCTGACTTAACTAGCTAGCTATGTATGTAGACTGCTGTCTTGCCAGCTGACTTAACTACCTAGCTACCTAGCTATCCAGCTTGCTAGTTAGCTGACTTAACAAGTTTACTTAACTACCTAGCTAACTGGCTAGTCAGTTGACTTAATTAGCTAGCTACACAGCTAGGCAGCTGGCTAGCCAGCAGAGTTAACTCGCTGACTGAACTAGCTAGCAAGCTGATTTAACTAGCTGAATTAACCAGCTAGCTACCTAGCTAGCCAGCTGGCTTATCTAGCTGGCTCAACGAGCTAGCTACCTATCTAGCTATCTAGCTAGCCAGCTGACTTAAGTAGCTGAATTAACTAGCTAGCTAGCTGACATAACTAACTGAATTATAGAGCTAGTTTCCTAGCTAGTCAGCTGTTTTAACTAGCTGAAATAACTAGCTAGCCAGATGGATAGCCATCTAAATAGACTTGCTTTTTAACTAGCTAACCAGCTGGATTGCCAACTGATTTAATGAGCTGTCTTAACTAGGTAGCAATCTCTTTGCTGACTACCTAGCTAAATTAAACAGCTAGTCAGCTGCCTAGCTAGCTGACTTAACCTGCTGGCTCTCTATCTAGTCAGCTTGCTAGCCAGATGACTTACCGAGCTGACTTAAGCTGGGAAGCTGGGTAGCCAACTCATTAAATAGCTAGCTGCCTACCTAGCCAACATGTTAACCAGATGACTTAACTAGTTGACTTGAACTGTTAGCCTGCTGGCTAGCAAGCTGACTTATCTAGCTAGCTACCTAACTAGCCAACTGGCTACAAAGCTGACTAAACTAGCTGATTTAACCAGCTAAACTATTGGCTAGCTAGCTGACTTAACTTACTGATATCACTTGCTAGCCAGGTAGCTATCTAGCTGACTTAACTAGCTAAGTACCAGCCTTGTCATTTGGCTTGCCAGCTCTCTTATCTAGCTGAATTAACCAGCTAGCCAGCTAGTTAGTCAACAGACTTAACAAGTTCGCTACCTAGCTAGCCAGCTGGCTAGCCAGCTGACATAACTAGTTGACTTAACTAGCTAACTACCTAGCTAGCCAGCTGACTTAAATATTATCTGCCTTGTTAGCTAGCTGACTTAACCAGCTAGCTAACTAGTTAGCTTACTCATTATCTCACGTGCTAGCTAGGTGACTTAATTATCTTACTTAACTCGTTAGCTAATGAGCTACCTAGCTGACACAACCAGCTTACTTAAATCGTTATCTAGCTAGATAGCTAGCTGACTCATCCAGCTGACTTAACTCATAAGCTAACTTGCTGCCTAGCCTACTCAACCAGCTGACTCAACCTGTTTCCTATCTTGCTAGCTAGCTGACTCATCCAGTCACTTAATAAGTT
>NW_006998471.1:0-869 GCF_000164805.1 Carlito syrichta | reverse complement strand
TTATTTTTCCAGTCATCATCCGACGTTTAAGAAAAGCAGTGCAACGCAATTCAGATAACATTCATCTGGCAGTGCTCAGTAATAAAGTTAAAAAATAATGTCATCTATTATCTGGTTACTTATTTCATATTGCTACTATTTTGCATCATCTATACCAGCAACTTACTATTCTTCGTCCTCCCTATATCCCCTCTATAATAAGAATCTTGGTATTCAGTGATGGGTAAGATTCCAGCCACCTAGTATGAACCTAAGACAGGCATTCCCCATGGGGAAGTGGAACGGGCCAATTACGGGTAACAACTATGGTGAAGCGAGAACAACCTAAGACAGAAGCCAAGATGTTTTGGTGGTTTGTTTTAATAAAAAAGTGGGAGATGGGAGCCAATATCTGTAACTACACAGCTGAGGCCTATGAAGGCTTATTCAGAAGGTCGCCTCTGAGACAAAGATATAATATCAAGTGTGTGCATATGAATAGTAACCAGTGTATTATAAGACAACAGAATTTTCAATATTAGTAAGTGACAGTCTAAAGTAAAATCTTATTATATCTTATGGAAAATGCACAGCACAATTATTTTACATCTCTTTTTCTTTCTAAACTGTTTTCCTTCTTAAGATTTTTAGCTGTTATTTCCTGGTCAACTGATTGATTAGCCTTTGTTCCAGTATGTAGTTTCACTTGGGGTTAAGATTAGACGTTATAACTGTGATAATAGTTTTGTTATGTTGCCTTTGGTCAAGCAGAACGTTCTTGGTTTTTGTACATGCAGAAACTCTCAGTTTGCTTCAGCCCCCGGCTGTCATCATGGCAACTGTGCAGTTCATTGTATTAAGTGGCATGGCAGGTTTTGAGATGTAGGTAG
>NW_006998470.1:0-915 GCF_000164805.1 Carlito syrichta | reverse complement strand
TGCTAGCCAGCTATTTAGCTAGTTAGGTAGGTAGTTATGTCAGCTGGCAAGCCAGTGGGATATGTAGGCATCCAGCTATTTAAGTCAGCTGGCTAGCCACCTGGCTAGCTAGTGAGGTCTGCTAGTTAAGTCGGCTGACTAGCCAGCTGGCTATTTAGTTGTGTCAGCTAGTTGAGTAAGCTGGCTAGCCAGCTGGCTAGCTGGTTAAGACAGCTAGTTAATTCAAGTGGCTAGCCAACTGGCTAGCTAGGTATCTCACTAGTTTCATCAGCTAGCTAGCCAGCTGACTAGTTTGTTAAGTCAGGTAGTTAAGTAGACTGGCTAGTCACCTGACTAGGTAGGTAGCTAGGTAATTAAGTCAGCTGGCTAACCAGCTGGCTAGCTAGTTAATTCAGCGAGTTAAGTGAGCTGGCTATCTGGCTGGCTACCTAGGTGGCTTGCTAGTTAAGCCAGCTGGCTAGCCGGATTGTTATCTAGTTAAGTCAGCTTGTTAGCGGCAGGCTATCTAGGTGGCTGGCAAGTTAAGCTGGCTGGATAGCAGGCTGGTCAGGTAGGTGGCCTGCTAGTTAAGCCAGCTGGCTAGCTTGCTGACCAGCAGGTTGACTGGCTAGTTAAGCCAACTGGCTGTCCAATTGTCCAGCCAGCCGGATAGCTATTTAAGCCTGCTGGCTAGCCACCTGGTCATCCCACTTGCTAGCTAACCATCTGCCTAGCCAGCTAGCCAGCCAGGTAGCTAGCCATTTAAGCCAGCTGGCTAGCCAGCTATCCAGTCAAGTAGCTAGTCAGCTAGTGAAGTCAGTTAGCTAGTCAGCTAGCTAGTTAAGTCAGCTAGCTAGTCAGCTAGATAGTCAGTTAGATAGTTAAGTCAGTTAGCCAGTAGCCAGAAAGCTGGCTAGTTAAGTCAGCAAGCTAGAG
>NW_006998469.1:0-711 GCF_000164805.1 Carlito syrichta | reverse complement strand
CATCCTTTCCCTCCCACTCTTGTGTGTGTGTGTGTGTTGTGTGTGTGTGTGTGTGTGTGTGTGTGTGTGTGTGTGTGTATGTGTATGTGTACATATGTATTCATATACATGTATACTATAATCGTATGGATTATTTTTGTCTGAAAAACCTGGCTAACGAAGCAACCTTGCCTGACTGAAGTTAGGATTAAATAAGGCAATGTATTTAAAACTCTCAGTAAATAGTAGCAATTATTATTACACAATCAGCAAATTCTTCTGGCAGGTTATTTTGTCTGCCACACATTAGGTGCCCAATAAGTAATTGAATAATGAATGAATTATAAATGAATGCCAAAAAATTGATATCTTCTGAACATGTATTATTCCAGGTGACTGTCAAAGCTCATATGGTTTGGTCAGCATTACTCATTTCTTAATGTAGTTTGAAGTGGAATGTACAACACATTGCATTCCCTGTGAGGGTCTAAAAATGTTATATACATATGCAAAATCATTCACTGAAAATAAGTCAGAGTTTCTTTTATGATCACAAAGTACTGTTTGAGAATGAAAGGAAGTCGAATGCCAAATCACTTCATGAATTTTCCAGCAGCTTTGTGCTAAGCCTTATTTTATACATCTGAAAACACTTCGTAAGAGTGTTTTGAACACTAGTTAGCTAATTGGGGCAATGTTCTTTGGGAAAAAAGAAACATATTATACAAATGT
>NW_006998468.1:0-534 GCF_000164805.1 Carlito syrichta | reverse complement strand
AAAAAAAAAAAAAGAAAGAAAGAAACTGTTTGGGCAGATTTTCCCACCCTTGCTTCTAGATGCTGGAGTGGGAGATATAAAAGAAGGGGAAAACATCTTTTCCTTTGTACCTATTTTAGGTTCACTGGCTTATGCAAAAACAGACTAACTAGAGGAAAACACACTAATTTACTTCATGGAAGTTTTACAAGACATGGGAGACTTCATTAAAAAATGAAGTCCTGAAGAAACTGTTAAACTTGAATTTTTGTTGTTGTTGTTGTTTTGAGTTGGAGTCTCACTCCATCACCCAGGCTGGAGTGCAGTGGCACACTCAAGGCCACCCCAGCATTGACCTGCTGGGCTCTGGTGATGTTTCCGCCTCAGCCTTCCAGGTAGCCAGAACTACAGCCGCTTGCTACCATGCCCAGCTAATTTTTTTTATTTTGTTGTAGAGACAAGATCTCACCAAGTTGCCCAGGCTGGTCTTGAACCTACAGGCTCAGGCAATTCACGCCTCGGCCTCCCAAAGTGCTGGGATACAGACTGAGTCAC
>NW_006998467.1:0-640 GCF_000164805.1 Carlito syrichta | reverse complement strand
TTAGCTGAGCTGGAATGAATGGAGTGCAGTGGACTGAAATGGACTCGACAGAAATGGAAAGGAGAGGAATGGAATGGAATTGAAAAGAGAGGAATGGAATGGAAGGAAATTGAATGGAAGGGAAAGGAGACCACTTGAATTGATTAGAGAGGAATGGAATGGAATAGAAAGGAATGGAATGTAACAGAATGGTTAGGAATGGAATGGAAAGTAATGGAGTTGAACGGATATTATAGGAATATAATGGAGTGAAATGGAATGAAAAAGAAAGGAATGGAGATGAATGGAATGGAGAGGAATATAATTGAATGGAGAGAAATGGAATGGAGAGTAATGGAGTTAAATGGCATGGAGTGGAATGGAATGCAGTGGAATGGAATGGAAAGGAGTGGAATGCAATGGTGAGGAATAGAATGGAATAGAGAGGTATCAAATAGAAAGGAGCCCCCCCCCCAAGCAATGTATTGGAAAGAATGGAATGGAATATAGAGGAATCGAGATTAATGGAATGGAGAGGAATAAAGAAGAATAGAATGGAATGGAGAGGAAAGGAATGGAGTGGAATGGAATGGAATAGAGTGGCCCGGATTGTACAGGAGTGGAATGGTATGGAATGGAATGGAGAGGAATGGAATGGTAT
>NW_006998466.1:0-615 GCF_000164805.1 Carlito syrichta | reverse complement strand
CACGTCACGCGGCCTCAAGGGCCGCGCCGAAGGCACTGGGGTCGGTTCCCGGCCCGCCCGATGGTGGCCGCTTTGGCGTTCGTTTGCTCGCACCTGGCGGGATCCGCGCAAGCACCGTCCCGCACCGACCTCCACGCCCCCGCCTCGCCCACCCGAGACAGCGCAATCGTCAGGTAGCTGGGCCCCATATGTGGACACGTGGCCAGAACGCGGGAGGGTGAGCCTCCCCAGCAAAGAAGCAAGATCGGTGGGCAGGAAGCTGCAGATGGGTAGGGGCAAGACCCTGGGGGAAGAAAGGCTGTGAATCCGTTTTGGAAACGTCAGGTCAGATCGTGCAAAGGCTTCCTGCAGAGCGCTCGTGCCGCCTTTGAAAAACTCCCTAGGCCTCTCTAGGGTAGAGGTGTCTCCTTCCACCAGGCAAATGCCCATTTGCCGTAGAATCTGCAGATGAAATGAGGCAGTGCTACTAGGCAGGTAGATGGAAAAAGTTATAAATAAATCTGCTGGACCTATCATTATTAGATGGGAGAATGATTGACATGGGGCTCGTGCTGTGAACCCCCAACCACGGTGCTCCAGGCAGACTCGACTCTCTACTCAGGGGGCTTTGGCTCC
>NW_006998465.1:0-736 GCF_000164805.1 Carlito syrichta | reverse complement strand
CTGCCTGTCATTCTACACTTTGGGAGGCTGAGGCAGGAGGATCGATTGAGGCCCAGGAGTTTGGCACTAACCTGGGCCTCATAGCAAAACACTATCTTTACAAAATAAAAAATATAATAGTAAAGTAAAAAGTAATAAAATTTTAAAATAGAAAATTAAAATATAATATAATATTTAGCCAGACTTAGTGTTTTCTGCCTGTCCTCTCAGCATGTTGGAAGGCCCAAAGGGAACAATTTCTTGAGGCCAGGAGTTTGACACTAGCCTGGGACTCATAGCAAAACCCTATCTCTCCAAAAAAAATAAAAAGTAAAATAAAGTATAATGAAATAAAACAAAATAAAATAAATAAAATATTTAGCCAGACAGTGGTTTCTGCCTGTTATTCAAGCACTTTGGGAGGCCAAAGTGGGAAGATTGCTTGAGGCCAGGAGTTTGAGACTAGCCTACACCTCATAGAAATAGCCTGTCTTTAAAAATTAAAAAAATAATTTAGTAAACTAAAATAAAATAGAATAAATAAAATATATAAAATTAATTAATTAGCCAGATTTATTCATTTCTGCCTATCATCCCAGCACTTTGGGAGGCAGAGGCAGAAGGTGCGGGGGTCCTGCCCCACAAGGGTCATGAGATTTCCTGAAGGAGAGATAGATAGGCGAAAGATGAAAACATTATACCCGGACATCTGCTTCCTGAACAGATGAAAATTTAATGTTAGTTAACACAGAGCTTT
>NW_006998463.1:0-690 GCF_000164805.1 Carlito syrichta | reverse complement strand
GGGGAGTACATCCTGAGCCCCACAGAATGAGGTCCAGGGAGCCACGATCATGCCACCACACCCCAGCTTGGCTGACGGAGATTCCAGTGACAATAAAGACACCTCCCACATGCATCATGATGGGAGCCATGGCTCCCAAGGGAAACGTCCGCATGAGCAGGGGATGATGGAGTGATCAGAACAGGAAGGGGCCCTCTCCCCACTCAAAGGTGACAGACACGTGTCCAGATCCTGGGCTTGCTGTGACTTTGCCGGACTGCCTTGTTTGTGCTGTGCCCAATGTCTGCCCTAGCTCGGGGCTGTCTTCCACAAGCTCATGGTCATGAGTATGGAGGGTGGAGGCAGACCTTCTGGGTTGCGATGCTGAAGGCTTGGGAGGGATGTGCCCAGTGGCCACCTTTGAAACCTCCCACAAAAGCCCAGAAACTGCCTTTTCCTCTCTCATCCCTGAGGGTGACACCTCATGCTGTGTGGCATGTGTGGTGGTGGTTTTTATTATTTGGAGTCGGAATCCCAGGATGGAGTGCAGGGGCATGCTCACAGCCACATAGAACTCCACCTGCTGGGCTCAGGCGACCCCCCTGCCTCAGCCCCCAGCGTGGCTGGAAGAACAGGTCTGTACCATCCCACCTGGCTAATCTTTGGATTTATACTTGATGGCTGAGACATGGTCTCACCCCAGGTCCCAGG
>NW_006998462.1:0-612 GCF_000164805.1 Carlito syrichta | reverse complement strand
CAAGACTCAAAAGGTCCTCATGGCTCAGCCTCATAAAGTGCTGGGATTAGGTTTCCTATGCTGGGAAAAACTCCTTTTTCTGTTAAGGGAACCAAAGGTTTAGAAATGCCAAGTACTTGACTAGAGACCAGTAGAGTCCAGGCTGGAATCCAGCATGAACCAAGGGAACCTTGATCATAATAATCTTTCCCTATTAGAGGGATTCAATGCCTCTAGCTTAAATGATCATGTCCAGACCTTGGAGGAGCCCAGGGCTAGCCACCTCTAAAAGGAGCTATGGAATCAAGAAACAAGTCACAGGACTGCTCTGCAGGCCGCTGAGGTCACATGTCCCCCAGGCCAGAGTGACCTCTGTCCTGGCTGGCACCTCCCCTACCCAGAGGCTAGTGCCCACCTCCCACCCCTTCTCCAATGGGGAGGATTACCGTTTCATTCAGGGGGTGACTTCGAGGGTACCATTTCACGGGAGGCTCGCCGCTCCATTTACAGGCAGGGAAACAAAGGCCCTGAGGGTAAGGAGGAGGGGAGGCAGCTGGGGGCGGTATACCAGTCTTATGATGCCACTCTGCAGCTCGGCCAGCTGCTCCTTCAGCAGGCGGTACGGAGAGATTG
>NW_006998461.1:5381-6802 GCF_000164805.1 Carlito syrichta | reverse complement strand
AATAACAACTAAAAATCTTAAGAAGAAAAACAGTTTAGAAAGAAAAAGAGATATAAAATAATTCTGCTGTGCATTTTTCATAGGATATAATAAGATTTTATTTTAGACTGTCACTTCCTAATATTGAAAATCCTGTTGTCTTATAATACACTGGTTACTATTCATATGTACACACTTGATGTTATATCCTTGTCTCAGAGGCGACCTTCTGAATAGGCCTTCATAGGCCTCAGCTGTGTGGTTACATATGTTGGCTCCCAACACCACCCAGTGCGAGGAGTCCCCTTCAGGGATGGGAAAGAAAAAGGCACATTCCTTCCTGTCATTCGTGGGAAGTTTCAAAGGTGGCCACTAGGCACGTCAATCCTATGCCTTAAGCCATGTGCTCCAGAAGGCTTGCCTCCACCCTCCACGCTCATGCCCCATGGCAATGATGTGTGTGAGCTCACGGAACAAATGGCCCTGAGCTAGGGCAGCCATTGGGCACAGAGTGATCAAGGGGGTCCGGCAAAGACAGGGCCAGCCCAGGTTTCAGTCACCCAGTCTGCCAACTCCGGGTTTGGAGAGGGCCCCTTCCTCCTCTAATCACTCCCCCATCCCCGCCCATGGAGAAGTTTCCTTGGGGAGCCTTGGACTCACGTCATGACGCATATGGGAGTTGTCTTTTTTTTGCCGGAATCTCTGTCGGTGGGACTGGGGTGTGGCAGCATGATGGTGACTCCTGGGGCCTCAACCTGAGGGTCTCAGGCAATCCTCCTGCCTCAGCCCCCAAGTAACCATGACTCCATGGGCCACCACGCCTCACTCAATTTTGGGGATCTCTCAGCAACTCTAGATCTGGCTCCACCACCCAGCCTGGTCTCTGATCCCAGGGATCTGGTAGCCTCCCACTGTGGCCTCCCAGGGTGCGTGTGTGATGGCCGTGAGCAACAGTGCCCAGCTTGAACACACACGTGTTATTGGTGAGGGCGACACTAAGGCACACCCATTGGGGAGGCCACAGCATCCTGTGTAGCTGGGACTGTGGGTGCCACCACGTGTGACTTGAGTGTTTCCATTCCAGGGAGTGACAAGGTCTCACTACATGACCCAGACTGATCTCGAACTCCCGGGCTCCAGTGGACCCCTGCCTTGGCATCCCAAAGCCATAGCCCAATGCCTGCTGATTGACCATCTTTTGGGAACTGTATGACCAAGGCTGCGGCCTCCTTCCCCAATGATCTCTGTCTGTTCATGATGATCCCAACTCCATACACAAATGAATGCTCTTCTTTGCTTTCCTTTTATTTTTTATTATTTTAATCGGAGTCTCACTCCTTTGCCCAGGCTGTAGGGTGGTGACTTGTTCCTGGTAGCTCACTCGGCCTGCCTGGTTCCAGTGAGCCATCCTCACAGGCCTTCCACGAAGCCAGAATGACAGG
>NW_006998461.1:4221-5094 GCF_000164805.1 Carlito syrichta | reverse complement strand
TTAGAGACAGAAAAAATGGAACTTGGGGGGAAGAAATGTCCCCAGGTGAGGGATGTGTCCTCAGCCTTTCTTGGCATAAAGTCCTCATTGCCAAGTCGGAAGGCCGGCCTACCTGGGGCACATTTCTCATCTAGGAGAGGAGAGCTGGCAGAAACTCAGCCAGGGAACCTCTGGAACTCCTGCACCAAAGCAGGGGCAGCCATTGGGGGGTGGTTGGGGCTGGTAGGTGCCGATTTTGGGGGACTCTCTTCTGTGCAGTTGGTGGGGGTTAAGACTGAGAGCAGAAGGTTTGTAGGTGAATGAATTTCTTTGTTGATTCAGAATATCTTTCTTTCTTTCTTTCTTGTTTCTTTCTTTCCTTCTTTTCCTCTCTCTCTCTCTTTTGTTTCCTCACTAGGTAGCCCTGGCTGCACTAAAACCACCCAACTGGAGTCATCCTCTCGGCCTCGGCCTCCTAAACTGCTGCAATAACAGATTTTCCATTTGGTTGACATCCTGGTCTTGCTGCCTGGTTTGAAATCTGGGCTTGAGGTGATCATCTTTCCGTGTCCTGCCCTCACCCAAGGTATTCTGGGTTTTGCTTGGGGTCGAGGTAGGGCTTGCTATGGTGTCCAGCATGGTCTAAGTACCTGGGCTCCAGTCATGTCCTGTCTTGACCTCCCCGAGTGCAGAGGAGACAGGCGTGAGTCTTCTGGCCAGCTCCGCCACCCCCAACGGTTTGAGACTCACGCCCTGCCTTTCCCCAAGGCAGTCCCTGATAGAGGATATTGCGTGCAATGGATATTACTGTCATTACTTATTAATACTACGATTATAGAATTCAATTATTCTTTAAAACCTAGGAAATATCCATAAATAAACACAAAAAATCCA
>NW_006998461.1:1555-3477 GCF_000164805.1 Carlito syrichta | reverse complement strand
CCTGCAACCTCCACACTCGTGCTCCACCACAAAGACGCATCTGAGGTCACAGAACAGACGGTCCCAAGTTAGGTTGACCATCAGGCACAGTGTGATCAAGGTGGTCTGCCAATGCTGCGGTCAGCCCAGGTTCCGGTTGCGCAGTCCGCCACCTTCGTGCAGGAGGAGGGCCACTTCCTCTACCAATCACTCCATCGTCCTTGACCACGTGGACCTTTCGCTGGGGAACCATGCATGCTCATTGTGACACACGTGTGAGGCATCTTTTTATTCACCCAAGTGTACCTCAGCACGTCTGGGGCATGGTGGCACAATCTTGGCTCCCAGGACCTCGACCTGTGGGGTTGAGGCAGCCCTCTCACCTCTGCCCCTGTGCAGCCAGGACTATGTGGGTCACTGCGCCTGGCTCGATTTTGGATACCTCTTGCTGAGACAATGTCTGGCTATGTCACCTGGACTGATCTCTGTCTCCTGGGCACAGGCAGCCTCCTGCCTCAGCCTCCCAGGGCACGGGGCTAATGGTCGTGGGCCACAGTGCCTGGTCTGTACTCGCACATTCGGTCGGCTGGGATGACGAAAAAGAACGCCCCAGGACAGAGCCCATCACATCCCGTGTAGCCCGGATGGCGGGTGCCACTATGTACAACTCCAGTGTTTGCATTCTGGGGGTTGATGAGCTCTCGCTAGGTATCCCAGGCTGGTCTTGAGTTTCTGGGCTAGAGCGTTCCCCCATCTCGGCCTCCCAAAGCCACAGCCTGATTGTCTGCCAATCCACCATCTTTTGGTAACTCTTGGACCAAGGCTGGGGCCTTCTTCCCAAATAATCCCTGTCTGTTCATGATGATCTTAACTCTATACACAAATGAATGCTCTTCTTTGTTTCCTTTTCTCCTTTTATTCTTTGAGGCAGAGTCTCACTCCCCTGCCCCGGCTGAGGGTGGTGGCTCGCTCCCGGACACCACAGTCTCAGTCCCCTGGACTCCTGTGAGCCTTTCCCTGGCCTTCTGAGTAACTGGAATGACAGGCACGCACCAACATGCCCAGTGCATTTGGGATGGAGGGTAGAGACGAGGTCTAGTTGAGGTGCCAGGGCTGGTATCTGCCTGTGGCCTTGAGCCAGCTGCTAGACTCAGTCTCCCAAAGTGCTGGGCCGAAGCAAGAATGCCCAAGTCCGGTCTTGATCCTTCCTCAAAAATGAACCAGAAGACCTGGCGAGGCATTTCACACATGGAATCCCAGCAGCTGTGAGGCTGAGGAGGGAGGATGCCTGGAGTACCGGTTCTCAAAGCTAGACCAGGCTATGCAGGTCGTCTCCACACCCTTCCAAACAGGGGGTCTGTGGTCGAGGTGCCCATCATCGCAACCACTCCAGTGGCTGAGGCAGGAGGATTGCCAGAGGCCGCAATTTCATAGCTGGCGGAGAATGATTGTCATGTCCCCAGGCCCCAGCCTTGGCCACAGAGCCAGACCCTTTCCCCAAAAACATCAGAATCGTACACAGATTCTCAACTGCATGTGGTGTGTTCAAATGGCAACTGGTTTTAGAGCCAGAAAAAATGGAACTAGGGTGAAGAAATGTTCCCAGGTGAGGAATATCCCTGGGATGCCTTCACAGAAGGTCCTCATTGCTGTGTCGGAGGGCCAGTCTCATAGAGGAGAGCGGGCAGGAACCAGCCAGGAAGCATCAGGAAGTCCCACACCAAAGCGGGGGCAGGCATTGGGGGGTTTGGGGCTGGAAGGTGCCAAACTTGGGGGACCCTAACATGTGGTAGGCTGAGGGGGAGGACTCAGGGCAGAAGGTTTGCAGGAGAATGGATTTCTTTTTTGTGTTTTTTTAGTTGGAGTCTCACTCTGTCACCAAGACTGGAGTGCAGTGGCCACTCCCGGCCACCAGTCTCAAATTGCTGGGCTCCGGCGATCCT
>NW_006998461.1:0-653 GCF_000164805.1 Carlito syrichta | reverse complement strand
GGGCAGAAGGGTGGGCACCCAGTGGACACATGCCCCTGTGCCAGGATCTCTCTTGGAGTGGAATCGGTGGACAACTCTGACTACCCAGTCCAGTTTTTGGGGTCATCTACAGGGAGCAGAAGGGTGGTGGGGCCTCGAGTGGGATGGGAAGCCTGGGCATGGGGGCTCATGCTTGTCACCCCAGCGCATTGACAAACTGAGGATAGCCTGAGTCCCCAGGTTAAAGACCAGCCCAGGCGGCTTGGCGAGTCCTCATCTCTACAAGAAACCAACAAAATGAGCAAAGCATGGTGACGCATGCCTTTTTTGGGGGGCACTCGCGACACTGCAGCAGGAGGATCACCATAGGGCAGCCGGTTGTGGCCAAGGTGGCCAAGAGTGGGCCCCTGAGCTCTGGCCTGGGGGACAGAGTGGGACTCTGACTGAGAGTAATAATTCTAACCACCACCACCACAATCACAGCCCATGCACATGGGCTCAGTGTGGCATCCCGGCCCACCGGAGTCTGAGGCAATTGGTCAGCCTGAGCCCACAGGTCCAGCCCAGGACACTGGGTAAGCCCTTATCTCAGTCATCAGAAGTAAATCCAAAGATTAACCGGGTGTGGTGGTGCAGGCCTATGGTTCCAGCCACTCAGGAGGTCGAGGCGAGAG
>NW_006998460.1:0-382 GCF_000164805.1 Carlito syrichta | reverse complement strand
TATAAATAATTCTGATGATGGATTCAACCTCTCCTAACCTGGAAATAGAAAGAAAAAAAAAAAGACCCAGTCAAACCTAGCTAATAGAGCAAGATTTTTTTTGTTTGCTTGTTTTTCCTTTTTTTCTCCTTGCCCATTACAGTTTTATGTCATTCATAGATTATCTTCCCTGTCCTATGCCGGTATGATTTGGAAGCCACATCATGTTTTGAGGCTCTCATTCTAATTGTAGAGAGTTGATATTTTATCTGCTTATAATTAGTCAGGTTTCACACTGTAAGTAGGTATTTATAAAATGCAGTTCTCTGTCTTCTTTCGGCTACCGTATTCCCTAAGTGATTACTGCGTAGAATCGTACAATGTTCATTCTTCCCTATGCTTG
>NW_006998459.1:0-349 GCF_000164805.1 Carlito syrichta | reverse complement strand
CTCCAGCCCCTGCCGGCAAGGCACCTGCAGCCCCGCGCCTTGCGCGCCCCTTCCCGGCCCGGAGCCCTCCCCTTGCGCGGCCCCGCCGGGCCATCCCGTCGCGCCCCCCACCCTCAAACTCAAGCCACCGTGGAGCTCCGCCGCCCTGAAACGTTCACCGCGAGCGGTGAATGCCCCTGAAAGAACACGGATGTAGAGACAGAGCTCTATCCTGGGATTCCTTGCTATTCTTCCACTCCCAAGAATGGAGTGCCTGGATTCATTGCTTGCTTTGCCATCTGCTCCCTCAGGATGCCTCCCATGACAGAGACAGCCTAGGGACCAAGATTGCAAACTGCTGAATAGACGG
>NW_006998458.1:0-797 GCF_000164805.1 Carlito syrichta | reverse complement strand
GGGTATTTAAGTTCCCAGCTATGATAGTGTAGAGTCAATGTCTTTTTGAGGTTTACCTAGAAGATCTTGATGAAAGTGGAGCATATATGTTCAGATGGATATTTCTTGTTGATGGATTGAACCTTTTATCATTATGTAGTGACCTCCCATATCCTTTTTAATTTTTGATAGCTTAAAGCGTATTTTGTTTGATATTAAGATAGCAACTCCTGGTTTCTTTTGTGTTCTGTCCACCTGAAATTTTGTTTCCCATCCTCTTACTTTGAGTCTTTGGGTGTCCTTTCTGGTGAGTAGCTTGGAGACAATATAATGTTGTCTTATGATATTTTATCCATTTTGACATTCTATGCCTTCTCAGTGGTGCATTTAGTCCATTCACATTCAGGCTACTTATAGAAATATGAGAGCTTATCCCTGTCATGAGGTTCTTATCGAGTTTGTTGTTTTGTTGCTGTTTGTTGTCTTCATTTTGATTTTGGGGTTGATTCATGTGTGTTTTCAATCTTTTTCCTGCATTCTTGTGAAGGGTATTGTCATTCATTTTTTTTCTTTCTTCTGAGCTTAATACTTTCTTAAGTGTTTCTTATAGAGCTGGTAAGCTCTTAGGGATTGAATGTGTGGGAAATATTTTAATTCTCCATCACTGATGAAGCTTAGCTTAGCTGGGTAAGTAATTCTTGGTTGCAATTGTTTATCTATGTGAACTTTGAAGACTGGGCTCCAAGCTCTCCTAGCCTGAAGTGTTTCTGTAGATAAATCTACTACTATTCTAATTGGTATTCCCCAGTAGGTAGTGA
>NW_006998457.1:0-4672 GCF_000164805.1 Carlito syrichta | reverse complement strand
TACCCCAGGAGGACAAGGTTAATTATGAAACCCATTCACAGAGAGCGAAAGAGAGGCCCAAAGAACTTGAGCAATCTCTTTGGGAGGTGGCAGAGTCAGGATTAGAGCTGCACCTGACCTCTAGCTTGGGAGCCTGAGAAGGCTGGACAGTGTCCGACTGCATCTTGTGTCCCCAGTGCCCCTGCACACGATGTGGTACATAGTTGGCATTCAATAGTTGGGTGCTGAAATGAATAAATGATTTATTCAAGTCAGAAGTTTGCCATTGAGTATTTCTTCCTCTCCTCTCAGGTTGCAGTCAGGGATACTCCTTGGCAAAATTAAGATGAATGAAGAGCTGGGCCCCTTCTCTCAACTTAAGTGTTTCCCCGGGGCAGGGTCCCAGGGCATCCTCCAGCCCATGGGCCTCCCCGTCAATGGGTCAGCTTGCCTGCTGCCTGTTTTCTTTCTTTCCTGTGCCCTTTCCAGGGCAGGGAAGACAGGCTGTCGCAGCGAGGACCTGCCTGGGACCCCCCGGCAGGTGGATAATTAGACTCTGAGAGAAGTCATCTGCTTCAGGCCCCCGGGGTCTCAGCAGGCTGGGCAGCATGGCTTCTGACCATGATGAAACCCCTGTGTACAGGCTATAAACATCTCTGGCCATGAGAAGGCCTGGCTGCCTCCCAGGGTCTTGGGCGAGGGGCTCAGGCAGGGCTTATTCCATTTCAGGTTGCTCCGTGTCTCTGTGACTCGGTAAAGCTGCAGGGATGCCGGCAGGTGGGGTGGGAAGGGGTAGGGCAAGGCTATTAAGGACAACCTTGAAAGTGCAGCGCTGGGAGAGAGCTGGGCCAGCACCACAGGGGGCCCTTCCTATCTCCAGGAGGGCAAACTGAGGTCCAGAAAAGGGAGAGACTAGGCCAAGTTCCGACAGTAGGACACCATCTCGAAAGGTCAACTCATCCTTTGTGGAGCGGCAGGGCAATCTGAAAGCCACACTCTCAGCTCATAAGGCAAAACTACCGTGTGCTGAATCCTACCCCGCCACACAGAGAGTTTTCCCCTCATGTCTTTGTCTTATCTTGGCAGGTTCTATAGTTGGCATTATCTCCTGTGTACAGATGAGGAGGCTAGGACACAGAGAGGTTAAGTAACTTTCCCAAGGCCACACAACTTTCATGTGGAGTGAGTCTTTGCACTCAGGTGTGAACTCATAGCCCTGATCTTCCCCACCCAAGAGGCACGCAGAGCAGTGGTAAGCACGTGGGTGCCCAGCCTGGATGCTGTGTGGGTTCCAACCACATCTCTGTCACTTGCAGACTGTGTGAACTGGGCAAATTGTTTTTCTGAGCTGTATTTAATCCTTTCTTTAACATGGAGGTAGGAGCACCACGCTCATGGTGGTGTGGCAAAGACTGGATGAGCAGACATGTCTAAAGGGCTTAGAGTTGTGTCTGGAACAGGGAAGGCCCTTGATAAACGTTAGCTTCCCTGATCACTACAGCTTGTACTCAGCACAACACCCAGGGGGATCCCTGAAAACATGAGTCTGATCACCTTACTTCACTGTTTAAAACCCCCCGTGGCTTCCTTTCCACCAGAACAAAGGCTCAATTCCTGACCATGGCCTCTGTCACCTCCCTGACCTCACCTCTCCCCATTCCCCTCCCCTCCTGAGACATGTCAAGAGGCTCTTGCCACAGGGCCTTTGCATCTGCTCTTCCTTTTGCCCATAAGGCTCCTCCCCAGATGTTAACAAGGCTTCTCCTTCAAGCACCTGTTCTGGTGTCAACACCAGGAGGCCTGCCCTGATGACACCTTCTTTAAAACTGTCTCACCGCCCCATTCCCTGCTTGGTTATCTCTCTAGCACTCATTGCCAGCAGACACACTGGATGGTCTCTTTATTTAGTTCATTGTCACCATTTACTATGGTTTGACATCTTTCCCCCATACTAGGAGATAGCCCATAAAGGCAAGCGTGTCTGTTCTTCTTCTCAGCTCCAGCCCTGGAACATTGCCTAGCACAAAAGAGGACCCCAGGAAACATAACTTGTCTAAATGAATGAACAAATGAATGAATGACTACATCCGTCTGCCCCACAAGTGAAATCTTACACCCAATACCCAGCACATGGTGGGAATTCAAGAAATGCTTGTTGGAAAAAGGCAAGCAGGAGGGAGGGACATTTAGCAAACACATAACAGTCACTAGAAAAAAGTCAACCCAGGCATTCATTCATTCATTCACAGACTAGCCCTGGAGCATATCTCTGCTCCTAGCTCCATTTTAGGTCCCAAGGATCTTACCATCTTAAGTGAGGAGGGGTGGGATAGGGTTCATGACTCCTGCACTCATGGACATCACAATCTCGTGAGCAAGACGACACCACTCCGCTCCGTGTGTTCCACATCAGTACCACGCTCATTTCATATATGAGGAAACTGAGGCTTGGGGCACTAAGATTATATGTCAAGCAGTAGAGCAGATTTGGACCCAACTGGATCTGCTTACCTCCTAAGCCCCCTCCCTCCCCAAGAGGAGCTGGTGGCCTCCAGGACTGGGGCAGCTGAAAGGCAGGTCAGCGGGAGGATGGAGGCCAAGGGGCAAAGATGGAGCATGGAAGGTCAGCTTCAGGGCCAAGGAGAGGCCGTTTTAAGGTAAAACAGCAAAGGTAGAGAGAGGGAGAGTGGCAGAGCCTGCAGCTTTGACTTACTCCTTCAGACACTAGGGAGCCAATGAATGTTTCTGAGTGCGGGGACTCTCAAAGAGCTGCCTGGAAACTGAAGTAGGGTCCGAGTGATTAAATGACAGGCCACCAACTCAAATTAACAAAAGAGAGGTTTATTAGTCAGGTTCTGCCAGCTGATGACTGCTTGCAGAAAGAGAATTCCAAGCAAGACGGCCCCAAGCCACAGCACAGAGCTTCTTTAAGTAGTTTTAGCTTACATTTTGTTAGCTAAAGATAAGAGTTGGATACATTCCAGAGCTCTTATCATGACATTTTACTGACATAAACAAGTGAGTTTACAGAAGTAGATGTGGCTAGTTATGCAGGTGTGGCAGATAAGGGTATAACTATTCTTGCAATGTTTACAGAGGAAAAAAAAAAACTTCAAAAAAGTCTCCAGGAAGGGAGTAACATTTGTTTCAAGGCTGAAGTCACTTTTTTGATCCCCTCTTATAATCCCAGGGGCAGAGACTGCTTTTTTCCCCTTTCACGTTCCCCCCTTTCATTTGTGACGAGAGTCAAATCATTGACTCTTCAGACAAGGGGATGTAGTGGGACCTGAAAACCATCATTTTTATGGACATGATGCTGTTTTTAATGTAGGTTAGAAGGTGCTTGATAATGTAAGGTTTCACAGTAATCAGTAATGTTTATTAAGAGTAGGAGGAAGCCGGGCTCGGTGGCTCAGCCTGTAATCCCGCGCCTTTGGGAGGCTGAGGTGAGTGGATTGCCTGAGCCCGCGGGTTCGAGACCCGCCTGGGCAGCGAGACTTCATCTCTACAATAAGTCAAAAAATCAGCCGGGCGTGGTAGCGCGCGCCTGTCATTCCGGCTACTCGGAAGGCTGGGGTGGAAGGATCGCCGGAGCCCGGCAGGTCGAGGCTGCGGTGGCCGGGAGCGGCCACTGCACTCCAGCCTGGGCGACAGAGTGAGACTCCAACTCAAAAAAATAAAAAAAAATAAAAATAAAAAAAAAGAGTAGGAGGAGAGGGCCAGCTACTGCCGAAATTAGTGTGGTGAGCCAGGGGGACCAAGAGAAGAGGGGCTGATACCAGTTCCCTGAGGCTTGATTTTGTAACTCTCGCTGTCTTATTTTTTTTTTTTACTTGAGCGAGGGTTTTTCGTATTATCCTTGACTTGTTGGCATAGAAGCAACAAGTTTCTTCCAAGGTCATGCACAATTCCCCTTGTTTTATGAAAAGGAGGTTTAAGTCCCTTTTATTCTGGAGCACCACTTCAGCCAGGGAATTTACCTACTTAATTTTGTAGTAAATAAAGTTAGTTTTACAGCAATTAAAATGAGAAATAGTTTAGCAAATAAAAAGGTTGACAAAGCAAAACAATGGCTTATTAGTAACGTGCACTGAGTTTTTCAGCTGAATTTTTAATCTTCTGTTGTGCATTGATAAGTTAGCCTCCGGAGTGTGACGGAAGCAGGGCTGGAGCTGTGGAATCTGCGTGACGGAAGCAGGGCTGGAGCTGTGGAATCTGCGGTGCACTCCCAGTCCTGAAAAGCCAGCTTAATTCTGCTATAATGGATTTAATGAACTACTTTGGCTACTTTGACTGTGGTATGGGTAGATAAAAGAACAGTAAATGGCCCCCTTCAGAAGGGTTTTAGAGGTTGTACATTCCACTTTTTTTTACCTATGCCATATTATCTGGTTTAAACAATGGGCATTGTTAGTTAAATTAATTAGCAATCATTTTTTGACTTGACAATGGATGGCATTTAGGACCAAACCTAAGGCTTGCATTTGCTGTTTTAGGGTAAGACTTTCTAATTTCTTTAAGTTTCCCTGTATGCTCTTAATGAGAGGGGGTGGCCACCCATAAAGAATCTTAAAAGGTGAGAAGCCTGTTTAATTTATTAAAAGGCCTGTTTTGGGACCTTTTCCCATAGCAGAGGCTTTTGTCGACCCCCTGTGAGGCTTTATAAAGGTTTTATTATGATACAGAAGTTAGG
>NW_006998456.1:0-413 GCF_000164805.1 Carlito syrichta | reverse complement strand
ATCATACAAGAGAAAAAAATCGGGGTATCCAAATAGGAAAAGATGAAGCTAAGTTATCCCTCTTTGCTAATTATGTGATCCTGTATCTTGAAAATCTGAGAGAATCTTGCATTTATAAAGGACTTTGGCAAAGTCTCAGGCTACAAAATCAGCCTACAAAAGACAGTTGCATTCATATACTCCAAAAACAGGCAGAGAACCAAATAAAAAGCATCACAATAACAGAAGAAAGAAAGAAAGAAAGAAAGAAAGAAAGAAAGAAAGAAAGAAAGAAAGAAAGAAAGAGAGAAAGAAAGAGAGAAAGAAAGAGAGAAAGAAAGAATGAAAGAGAGACTCAGCATCTTCCTAATCAGAAAAGCGAAAAACTTTACAATGATAACTACAAAACACTGCTCAAAAATGACACAAACAAA
>NW_006998455.1:0-551 GCF_000164805.1 Carlito syrichta | reverse complement strand
CGGGAGCTCAAGACCAGGCTGGACACCATAGCAAGCCCCCACCTCGACCCAAGAAAAACCCAGAAAACCTTGGGTGAGGCTAGGCCTCATCAGGAGGATTGCCTCCAACCCAGAGCAGGAAGACAAAGATGTCAACCAAATGGAAAGCTTGTGATTGCAGCAACTTGGGAGGCTCAGACTGAGAGGATGGCTTGATTTGGGCTGTTTGAGAGCAGCCTGGGCAACCTAGCAAGGAAAAAAAAGAGAGAAAGAAAGAAAGAAAGAAGGAAGGAAGGAAGGAAGGAAGGAAGGAAGGAAGGAAGGAAAGAAAGAAAGAAAGAAAGAAAGAAAGAAAGAAAGAAAGAAAGAAAGAAAGAAAGAAAAAAGAAAGAAAGAAAGAAAGAAAGAAAGAAAGAGGTTGGCCTTGGTGGCTCAGCCTGCAATCCCATGATTTTAGAGGCCAAAGTGAGTGAATTTTCAGAGCCCACATGTTCGAGAGCTGCCTGGGCAACTTGGTGAGACCTCATCTCTACAATAAATCAAAAAAATTAGCCAGGGGTGGTAGCGTACCC
>NW_006998454.1:0-687 GCF_000164805.1 Carlito syrichta | reverse complement strand
TCCAAGTAGCTGGAACTACAGGTGCATGCTACCACAACTGGCTAATTGTTTGATTTATTGTAGAGACAAGGTTTCATCAAGTTTCCCAGGCTAGTCTCAAACCCTCAGGTTCAGCAATCCACTTGCCTCAGCCTCCCAAACTGCTAGAATTACAGGCTGAACCACCGAGCCTGGCTAAGAAATATACTTAAAAATTTTTTTTTTAAGATGTGAGGTGCAATTCAGGTTTAGGTAGATAAGTGCTTTCATCATACAGGTAAAGTCTGAGCCTCCCATTGGTCTCCACTGCACCTGGATTGAGATCAGGTACCCTTATTGATGTTATGTGCCACACTCTTCCCTCCCCTAGCAGTGTCCTGCTACTGCCAAACCCTTTCTTACAGTGTTATAAGGGAAAGCATGTGATACTCACTTCTTTGTTTCACTAAGTTTGATAGATTCTTGTGTGTGTGTGTGTGTGTGTGTGTGTGTGTGTGTGTGTGTGTGTGTTGGAGTCCCTCTGTCACCCAGACTGGAGTGCTGTAGCCACTCCCAGCTACTGCAGCCTTGACCTGCTGGGCTCTGGCATTCCTTCTGCCTCAGTCTTCCAAGTAGCTGGTACTACAGGCGCACCCTACCATGCCTGGCTAATTTTTTATTTTTCGTAGAGATGAGGTCTCGCCAAGTTGCCCAGGCGGGTCTCGAACC
>NW_006998453.1:0-668 GCF_000164805.1 Carlito syrichta | reverse complement strand
GGCAGTTAAGCAGATCTGTTTTTCTCTGATTGTCTGGGTCCTCTGATTTTGGGTCTCACGCTGAGTGCATCAGCCAGGGTGGACCCGGATTCCAGAGCTCCAAAGTTCCAAAGGACAGGCTTTAGACAGCGAGAGTGGCGATGGGACCCAACAGAGGACTTCAGCCAGAAATGGAACCAGCGTCTTTGAGGGGCGGGTGCCCAGAGCCTCCCTGTGTGACCGGCGGCTTGATGCCGGGTGCCCGGGCTGGAGACAATGCAGCCGGGGAGGGATCTGGAGGGGGCTGGGACCGGAGACTTCCACACACGAGTAGAACGGCAGCAGTGGGGCGGGGGCGCAATATTTGGCCTTGCGTGGGACTGAAGTTCCCGGGCCTGCCCCCAGCGCGGTTGGTGGTGGGCTGGGGGATGGGGGTAGCGAAGTGATAGCCTTTTTGGGAACTCACGTTCAGAGAATCTCACAAGTTCACCTATGCCGTCGCCATCTTGCCCCGTCTCCCTCTCTTTTCTTTTTGAGTTGGAGTCCCACTCTGTAGCCCAGGCTGCAGTGCTGTGGCACATCCATGGCCAACCCATCGTCGACCTGCTGGGCTCCTCTAATCTTTCTGTCTCAGCCTTCCAAGTAGCAAGAACTATAGGCTCGCACTACCATGCCCAGATAATTTTTGG
>NW_006998452.1:0-541 GCF_000164805.1 Carlito syrichta | reverse complement strand
TTTATAGATCTCTCAATCTTTCATTAGGTTTTATCTTTAGTATTTTATATAAATGTTTTAACATTTCAATTTCAAGTGTTCATTGCTAGAATACATAATCAATAAAGTCATATTCACAGATTTGGTATCAGACAGTGATCATAAATCTTCATGGCATATCTAGTAGCTTAGGAAGAGCTCTTCAGGACAGTCCTTCCTCCTCAACACCATCCAACCTGACTAGGAAACTATGTGGGTTTTAGTCAATGTCAGGCACCACTGGTCAGTGAAGAAACAACCTGGCCAATTGCACCTTCACAGTTACTCTGGTTTTTTTGTGTGTGAGTTGATGTTTGGAGATAGGATAGATTCACAATCAAATAATAGCAAGGATTCTATGTATGCTTTGCCTGAGATGCTGGAGTGTTGCTGGGTGGGATGAGTTGTAACTCTCCATGGTTTTTTTTTTTGGACCACCACTGAAAGGAATTTCATAGTGGCCAGTATAGTTTTAAGATGGAATTTATGAGAGAGAAAGAGAGAGAAGAAGAAGGAGGAGGAG
>NW_006998451.1:0-711 GCF_000164805.1 Carlito syrichta | reverse complement strand
CCTCAAAAGTGTTCTTATTGGTGGGATAGAGAAGAACAGGAACAGATCAATGCAGTATGGAGGAATTGATGTTAAATGGAGGTGAGTACAACATATAGTGAGGCTGCAAAGATGACAAGGGCGAACTCTACCTGGGGAAGTCAGTGTTGGGTGGAAGTTCACAAGGATAATGAGATGAGAGGGGCACAATAGGAAGAGGGAACAATGTGTACAAAGGCACAGAGAACTGAAAATTGTAGCTCATTTGAGCAACTGTCTGTGGCTAAGGATGACAGAGGCATTGGGCACAAGTGGGAGAATATTGGGATATGATATTAGAGAAGCAGACAAAGGTCAGATGTCTATCTAGGAAAGCTCTTTGGGCTGTATCTTTTTTTTTTTTTTTGAGTTGGAGTTTCACTCCATCGCTCAGACTGGAGTGCAGTGGGCGCTCCCGGCCACTGCAGCCTTGATCTGCTGGGCTAAGGTGATCCTTCAGCCTCAGCCTTCCGAGTAGCTGTAACTACAGGTGCGTGCTACCACGCCGGGCTAATTTTTAATTTGTTGCAGAGATGAGGTCTCGCCAAGTTGTCCAGGCCGGTCTCGAACCCGCGGGCTCAGGCAATCCACTTACCTCAGCCTCCCAAAGGCGTGGGATTACAGGCTGAGCCACCGAGCCCAGCTTGGGCTGTATTTTATGAGGAGGAAGTAGGGACTGAGACAGGGAGCAGA
>NW_006998450.1:0-768 GCF_000164805.1 Carlito syrichta | reverse complement strand
TAGCGAGATAGCTGACTTAACTAGCTAGCTAACTATTTGGCTACTCGCTATCTAGTGTGTTAGCTAGCTTACTTAATAATCTTACTTAACACGTTAGCTAACAAACTAGCTAGCTGGCTCAACCAGCTGATGTAATTCGTTAGCTAACTAGCTAGCTAGCTGACTCATCCAGCTGACGTAACTCGTTAGCTAACTAGCTAGCTAGTCTACTCAACCATCTGACTCAACCCATTTGCCAGCTAGCTAGCTAGCTGACTCAGCCAGTTTACTTAAACCGTTAGTTATCTAGCTAACTACCTTACATAACTTGCTGAATTAACCTATTAGCTAACTAGCTAGCTAGCTGTCTTAACTAGCTGACTAAATTAAAAGCTGACTTAACTAGCTGACTTAGCCAGCTGACTTAACTACTTAGCTAGCTTACTTAACTGGCTGACTTAACTATTTAACTAGCTGACTTAATTACCTGAATTAGTCAGCCAACTATTTAACTAGATAAACATCTAGTTGACTTATATAATTAGCTAACTAGTTAGGTAGCAGACTTAAGTAGCTGACTTAAATAGATATCTAACTAGTGAGCTAATTGACTTAGCTAGCTGACATAGCTAGCTAGATGGCTAGCTAGCTGACTTAAGTAGTTGGCTAATGAGATAGCTAGGTGACTTAACTAGTTGGTTATTGAGTTACCTGACTGTTTTAACTAGTTGGTAAATGAGTTAAGTAGCTGACTTAACTAGTTGGTTAACTAGTTAACTAGGTGACTTA
>NW_006998449.1:2108-3007 GCF_000164805.1 Carlito syrichta | reverse complement strand
AGAAACCCTGAAATTTTATGGGGATGGAAGAATCATGTGAACCAGATTCTTATTCTCCATTGCAATAGATAGTGCAGTTTCCTGAATATGAGGACTCCCATTATCCAGATTGCTACTCCCAAAATCTGAATGGTGGTTATCTCTTAGCAAGATGGTCTGTAGGTTTTGGGATGGAGGCCTCGTTTAACCAAGATTCCTTATTCTTCCGTAGCAACAGGTCGTGTAGTGTTCTGTGTATGAGGACTCCCATTACTGAAAGTCCTGCTTCATTCTCACCAAGTCGCCAATATATATACTGGTGACCTAGAATTCCAGTTGCTTGGATATCAAGAGAAAGTCTCCCATAAAGTTCTTGAGAAATTGGAACCCAAGATTCCTGGTCCCTTTTCAAAAACACACTAAAAATGTGGTGACATAGAAGCCCTAATTGCTGAGTAAACCGATCAAGAGACTTTGTAGATTAGGGCGATTGAGAACTCCAAGAACCGGATTCCCTTTCCGTTCTCAGCAACATGAACGGAATTTCCCTGTGCATGTTGATTCCAAAACTCTGTGTACAAAAATGCAGATGCCCAGATGTTTCATAGGGACGTGGAATCCATGGATCCTGGTTACATTTTAATAACTCGTACTAAATATTTGGCAACTGCAAAACCCCCGGGTCCTCTACAAATACAGTACAAACAGGAATTTAAGGATTGCCAAGTTCATCTTAAGACCAATGTTACATCCAAATATGGCAATATGATACTTTTTTTTCCGGTGTATGGCCTTAATTGTCCTGAGGAATTTAAGGAATTGGTACTTCCAGATACACGATTAAACTCTCAAGAGGACCAGAATGTTGCTGCAGTCCTGAAATGACTGATTTATAATACCCACAAACCAAATATCTCTGA
>NW_006998449.1:0-609 GCF_000164805.1 Carlito syrichta | reverse complement strand
GAATCGAGGAATTTTGTACCAATATAACTTTTGTTTCTGGGGAATATGATTATGAACATAGATGGTCCCAGGAAACAAAAGGATTTCTAGGGCCAAATCCTTGATTACAACTAACAAGAGGACCAGAACGATCCTGAGGATCTGTAATGACAGATTTAGCATATCCACGGAGCAAGTAGCTCTGAAAATGTAGGGACCCAGAAGCCCAGATTGCAGACTAAACCTTATCAAGAGGCCCTGTAGATTACGGAATATGAGAACCCTAGGATCGGATTTCCTTTAAATTCTCAGTAACATGCCCTGATTTTTCCTCTCGATTTGGATTCCAAATTCAGTATATCAAATGGCTCATGCCCAGAAGTTTCCCAGGTTCGTGCATTCCATGATTCCTGGTTACCATTAAAAGTACGTAGTAAACATTTGGCAAGTGCAAAACCCTTGTCCATTCCGAAATAAAAAGAGACACGGAAGGGGAAGGATTACAGGGTTCCCCTTAAGACCAGAGTTACATCCAAATATGGCAAGAAGATTCTTTTTTTTTTCCTGGATTCTGGCCTTACTTGTTCCGATGAACCTAACAGACTTGGAGTGCCCAATATCATTTACAAC
>NW_006998448.1:0-628 GCF_000164805.1 Carlito syrichta | reverse complement strand
GCCTCCCCTCCCAAAGCCACAGCCCAAATGTCTGCCAATCCACCATCTTTTGAGAACTCTACACCCAACACTGAGGCCTCTTTCTCCCACGATCTCTGTTCAGGATGATCCCAACTCCATGCATGAATGGATGCTCTTCTTTTCTGTCTTTTTTTTTTGAGTCAGAGTCTCACTCCATCATCCAGGCTGGAGGCTGGTATCCCGCTTCCGGCCAGCAGAACCTTGGCTCACCTGGCTCCGGCAAGCCTTCCCCACCAGACTTCTGAGGAGATGGAGTGACAGGAACATTCCACCACACCAGGCACATTTGGGATGGAGGGAGGAGACGAGGTTTTGTTGAGTGGCCCAGGCACTTCTCAGACCTGCAGGCTTTGACTGGCCACTGGCCATGGCCTCCAAATGCACTGGGATGATGAGAAGAGCCCACAGTCCAGCCTCGATCCTTCATAGAAAACAAAACTGAGGGCTGGGTGTGGTGGCCCACTCCAGGAATCCCAGTGCCTTGCAAGGCTGAGACAGGGGTATGACTGGAGCCCAGGAGTGCAAGGCCAGCCTGGGTCATGCAGGGAGATCCCCACTCTGCACCCATCAACATAGGTGCTCTGGAGTCGTGGTATCCATCCTTCCC
>NW_006998447.1:0-803 GCF_000164805.1 Carlito syrichta | reverse complement strand
AAACTACTTAAGATGCTAAATATGAAATAAACAAGGACATATTCGAAAAGCAAAGTAAGCCGGGCTCGGTGGCTCAGCCTGTAATCCCAGCGCTTTGGGAGGCTGAGGTGAGTGGATTGCCTGAGCCCGCGGGTTTGAGACCCGCCTGGCCAATTTAGCGAGACCTCATCTCTACAGTAAATCAAAAATTAGCCGGGCATGGTAGCGCGCAACTGTAGTCCCTGCTACTTGGAAGGCTGAGGCGGAAGGATCACCGGAGCCCAGCAGGTCGAGGCTGCGGTGGCCGGGAGCGGCCACTGCACTCCAGTCTGGGCGATGGAAGTGAGACTCCAACTAAAAAAAAACAAACAAAAAGAAAAGAAAAGAAAAGTATTACAGCATGATGCCTTTCTTAAACCATTTGTTTACACAAATCACACTCCTACCATAGTATAATTTCTTACGCCTCACTAAGAGATACTTTTGATAATAAAAATATTGGTTGTCTTTTGGTTTGGAAATGCAGTCCATTTGAATCTACCATCTGGCCTAATTAAGTCATCAAGGACAGAACTCAACTTCAAAGTCATGTATATCCTAGCAAATGATTTATATTGATACCTGATAAAATATTTGGGGAGAATTTTTAATGATACCCACTGGATGTCTTAATGATTTCCAACAAATTGCTGCCACAGATAAAATTAATACAACAGCTCTTATTCATTATTTCAGAGTCAGGTACCTAGAGGATTCCATACTTTTTCCTAAGTTCTCCTTAGATTAATAAGAAATATGTATAATTTCAAAGTTTTGTCATGTGG
>NW_006998446.1:0-755 GCF_000164805.1 Carlito syrichta | reverse complement strand
GTCTATGGCCGAGCTCCGTGTGAAGAGCAGGCTGCTGCTGATGGGATCTGCAGCCTCCGGGGAGAGAACCAGAGTCTCTTTGTGTTCTTTGTGGAAGGTCTCACAGACCAAGCTGCCCCGTCGCCATCTGGCCGGAAGTCCCTCCAAATTAAAATTTTTAATTTAATTAATTTATTTATATTTATTTATTTTTATCATAAAGATATGGGGTACAATTCAGGGTTAGGTATACAAACTTGGATTATGCAGGTGCCCTTGTTGATGAGGTGTGCCCCCCTCCCCTAGTAGTTTCCCTCAACTGCCAATCTCCCCCACCTCCCCCAATAGTTTCCCACTACTGCCAATCACTTTCTTGAGTATTATAATTGATCAAGGTCCACTTATGAGTGAAAAATATAATACTCTCTTCTTTGTTTCTATGATAGATCACTGAGTATGATCAACTCTAAATCCATCCAAGTTGCTGGTAAGACCATATGTTTGACCTTCTTTATGGTTGTATAATATTCCATTGTGTATATGTACCACATTTTTTTTATCCAGTTCAGCTTCGATGGGCAATATGGTTGTTTTCATGTTTTTGCTATTGTGAATAGAGCTGTAAGAAACATATGTGTGCAAGTATCTTTTTTGTAGAATGATTTGAGTTCCTCCAGGTATATTCCCAATAGGGGAATCGCTGGGTCATATGGAAGGTCAATTTCTAGTTCTTTCAGAAATTGCCACACTGTCTTCCAAAGAGTTTGTACTAGTTT
>NW_006998445.1:1628-3029 GCF_000164805.1 Carlito syrichta | reverse complement strand
GATAGCTTGTTTGCAAGCTAGTTATGTCAGCTAGAAAGCCAGTTAGCTAGTCAGCTAGCTAGTTAAGACAGCTAGCAAATCAGCTAGTTATTTAGCTAACTAGTTGGCTAGCAAATCAGCTAGTTTGTCTGCTAACTATTGGGCTCGCTTGCTTTCCATCTGGTCACCTAACTATTCAGCTCGCTCGACTAAACTAGTCAGCAAACTAGTCAGCTCGCTTGTCAGCCAACAGATCAACTCACTTGTTTGCTCACTCAAGGCCAATATGTCAGCTAACTAGTTGACTTGCTCGCCAGCCAACTAGTTAAGCCAGTTCACCGCTCAGCTCACTCCCTGGCTTAATAGTTAGGGTAGCACACGTGTCATCTTACTGGTCGGCCGACTAGTTAAGTCATCTCACCTAGGTAGCTAGCTAGTTAAGTCAGCTGGTTAAGTCTCCTGGCTAGCTAGTTAGCCAACTAATTAAGTCAGCTAGTTAAGTCAGCTGGCTAGCTAGTTCATTCAGTTAGTTAAGTCACCTAGCTAACCAGCTGTTTATCAGGGTAGCTATCTACTTAATTCAGCTGGCTAGACAGCTGACTAGCTAGTTAAGTCACCTAGTTAAGTCAGTATGCTGGCCAGTAGGATAGCTAGATAGTTAAGTAGTTAAATCAGCTGACAAGCCAGCAGGCTATGTAGTAGGTAGCTACTTCAGTGAGCTGTCAAGCCTTTAGGCTAACTAGTTATGTCACCTAGTTTTGTCAACTGGCTATCCAGCTGTCTAGCTAGGTAGATAACTAATTAAGTCTGCTGGCTAGCCAGCTGGCTACATCATTAAGTCAGCTAGTTAAGTTAGCTAGCTAGGCAATTAAGTCAAGTGGCTAGACAGCTGGCCAGCTAGTTAAGTCAGCTACTTTAGTCTGCTGGCTAACCAGCTGAGCAGCTAGTTAAATCAGCACTTTAATTCAGTTTTCTAGCCAGCTGGCTCCTAGTTAAAAAACTATTTACGTTAAATGGGCAGCCAGTTGGTTCACTAGTTATTTCAGCTAGTTAAGTTAACTGGCAAGCTAGCTAGTTAAGATAGCTAGATGTGTCAGCTAGCTAGAGAGTTAAGTCAGCTAGTTAAGTCAGCTAGCTAACCAGCTTGCTAGCTAGGTAGCTAGCTAGCTATGTCAGCTGTCTAGCCTGAAGGCTACTTTGTTAATTCCTAGGTATGTCAGCTGGCTAGCCTGCTGGCTAGCTAGACAGCTAGGCGATTAAATCAGCTGGCTAGGCTCCTGGATACCTAGTTAAGTCAGCTAGTTAGGTCAGCTTGCCAGCCAGCTTGTTAGCTAGGTAGCTAGCTAATTATATCAGCTGTATAGCCAGTTGGCTAGATAGTTAAGTCACCTAGTTAAGTCAGCTGACTAACCCGCTGGATGG
>NW_006998445.1:0-686 GCF_000164805.1 Carlito syrichta | reverse complement strand
CAGTTGGCTAGCTGAATGGCTATCTAGTTAAGTCAGCTAGTTAACTCAGCTGGTTAACAGGCTGGCTAACTAGGTTTCTGGCAAGTTAAGCTGGCTGGTTAGCATGCAGGTCAGTTAGGTGGCCAGGTAGTTAAACCTGCTGACTAGCCGGCTGACCAGCAGGGTAGCTGGCTAGTTAAGTCGGCTGGCTATCTCACTGTCCAGACAGCCGTCTGGCTGTTTAAGCTTGCTGGCTAGCCAGCTGGCCAGACCGCTAGATAGCTAGCCGGCTGCCTTGCCAGCTAGCCAGCCTGTTAGCTAGCTAGTTTAGTCAGCTGGCTAGTCACCTAGCCAACCAGGTAGCTAGCTAATTAAGTCAGCTGGCTAGCCAGTTAGCCAACCAACTACCTCGTCAGTTAGTTAAGTCAGGCAACTAGACAGCTAACTAGTTAAGTCAGCCAGCTAGTCAGCTAGCTACTCAACTAGCTATTTAAGTCAGCTAGCTAGTTAACTTGCCAGTTAGCGAGCTAGTTAAGTCAGCTGGCTATACAGCTAGATATTTTGTATGCCAGCTAGTATGTCAGCTAGATAGCCAGCTGGCTAGTCAGCTATCTAATTAAGTCAGGTAGTATGTAAACTAGTTACTTAACTATCTAGTCAGCTAGCAACTCAGCTAGCTGCTCAGCTAATTAGTGGACTCACTTGCT
>NW_006998444.1:0-3089 GCF_000164805.1 Carlito syrichta | reverse complement strand
GCTAGCTGACTAGCAAGATGTACAACTAGCAGACTTAACTAGCTTGATGAATAGTTAGTGGAGTTGCTAGCTGACTTAATTAGCTAGCTGGATAGCTAGCTGACTTTACTAGTTGACTAGCAAGTTGGTTGGATAGCTGGCTAGTCAGCTTACTTAAGTAGCTAGCTGCATGTTTGGACAGACGGCTAGCCATCTGGCTTAACTAGCTAGCAACCTGACTGGCTAGATGGTTAGGGAGTCAGCTAGTCAGGTAGCGGGCTGGCCAGCTGGCTTAATTAGGCAGTCTGCAGGCTGGACAGTCAGATAGCCAGCTGGCTTAATTAGCCTGCCACCCTGCTGTTCAGCCAGCTAGCCAGCTGGTTTAACTAGCTGGCCACCTGCCTGACAAGCCTGCTAACCAGCCGATTTAACTTGCCAGCCACCTAGCTAGCCAGCCTCCTAACTAGCTGACTTTACTAGCTGACTTAACTAGATAGCTATCCGGCTAGCCAGCTGGCTTAACTAGCTAACCACCTAGCTAGCCATCTGTCTAGCCAGCTCACTAAATTGCTGACTTAGCTAGGTGGGCATCCGTCTAGCCAGCTGACTTGATTAGCTAGCTATCTACCTCACCATGTGGCTAGCCAGCTGACTTAACCAGCTGTTTTTCCAGGTAGCCAGCTGGCTAGTCAGTTGACTAAACTAGCTAGTCACCTTGCTAGCCAATTGGCCAGCCTCTTGAATAAATTAACTGACTTAAGCAGCTAGCCAGCTGGTTAGCCAGCTCACTCAACAGCTGACATAACAATTTAGCCAGCTGGCTATCGAGCTGACATAACTAGCTGACAACACTAGCTAGCCTGGTGGCTAGCCAGAGGGCTTAGCTTGCTAGCTACCTACCTCGACAGCTGGGAAGCCAGATGAATTAACTAGCTGACTTAAATAGGTAGCCAGCTGGCCAGCCAACTGACTTAACTAGTTCACTACCTAGCTAGTCAGCAGGCAAGCCAGTCGTCTTAATGAGCTGTCTTAAATAGCTAACAAGCTAGTTGAACAGCGGACATAACTAGCTAGGACCTAGCTAGCCAGCTGTCTAGCTAGCTGACTTATCTAGGTTACTTAACTATCTAGCCAGCTGGCTATTTTTCTGGCTAGCTGAATTAATGATCTAGCTGACTAGCTAGTTGACAAACTAGCTGACTTAACTAGCTAACTGACTAGCAAGCTGACTTGCTAGCCACCTATCTGTCTAACTAGCCACCTACCAGACCATCCTGATAACGAACCATCTTAACTTGCCAGGCACCTAACTAGCCAGCTAGCTAACCAGCTGTCTTATCTAGCTGATTTAACTAGATAATCATCCGGCCACTCAGCTGGCTTAACTTGCTATCTACCTAGCTAGCCAGCTGGCTAGCCAGCTAACTTAACTCATTGACATAACTATCTATCTATCTAGCTAACCAGTTGGTTAGCCACTTGAACTAATAAGCTGACTTAACCTGCTAGTAAGCTGGCTAGCCAGCTCACTCAGCTAGCTGACTTAAATAGCTAGGCAGCTTTCTAGCCTGCTGCCTTAACTAGTTGACATAACTAGCTAGACAGGTGGCTAGCAAGTGGAATCAACTAACTAGATACCCATGTATCCCGCTGGCTTGTCACCTGACTTAACTACCTAGTTTCTCCGCTAACCTGCTGGGAAGCGAGCAGAGTTAACTAGGTGACTTAACTAGCTAGCCAACTGGCAAGCCATCTTACTTAACTAGCTAGCCAGCTGGCAAGCCATCTTAACTAGCCAAACTAGGCATGTGGCTAGCCTGCTGACTGAACTAACTGACTTGACTAGCTAGCCAGCTGACATAACTAGCAGACTTAACTAACTAGTTAACTAGGAAGCCAACTGACTTTACTAGCTGAAATAACTACCTAGCTTCCTAGATAGCTATCTAGCAAGCAAGCCGACTTAGCTAGCTGACTTAACTGACTGACTACCTAGATAGCCAGTTGACTTTACTAGCTAAAATAACTAGGCAGAAAGCTATCTAGTCATCTGAATTAACTAGCTTTATAACTAGCTGTCGAGTTGGCTAGCCAACTGACAATGAGGTGAATTAATTAACTAGCCAGCTGGTTAGCCAGCTGACTTAACTAGTTAACGAGCTAGGCAGCTGGACAGCCAGGTGACTAAATTAACTGGCATTACTAGTAATCCATTTGGCTAGCAGGCTGACTTAACTAGCTCTCTACCTCTCTAGCCATCTGGATAGCCAACTTTCTTAACTAGCTGACTTTATTAGCTAGCCTGCTGGATAACCAACTGAATTAAAAAGGTCACTACCTAGTTAGACAGCTGGCTAGCCAGCTGACTTAACTAGGTGTTTTAACTAGCTGGCCTGAAATCTAGCCAGTTGAATTAACTAGCTTGCTACATGGCTAGCAAGCTGGCTATCCAACTGAATTAACTAGGTGACTTATCTTGCTAGCAAGCTGTCTAGCAAGCTGACATAACTGACAAGCTACCTACCTGACAGCTGGCTAGTCAGTTGTCTTAACTTGGTCACTTTACTATCAAACTAGCTGACTAGAAAGCTTACATAACTAGCTAGCTACCTAGCTAGCAGCTAATAGTTAGCTAGCTGGCTAGCCAGCTGACTAACAAACTAGATATCCTGGTAGGCAGCTGGCTAGCCAGCTGACTTAATTCGCTGACTTACCTAGCTAGCAATCTGACTTAACTAGCTGACTTATCAAGCTAGCTACTTAGCTAGCCTGCTGATTTAACTAACTGTTTTAACTAGCTAGTAACCTAGCTAGCTAACATGTAGCTAGTTTAATTAATTAGCTGACATATATCTAGCTTGCTGACATATCTAGCTGACTTAACTAGTTAGCTTCCTAACTAGCCAGAGTACTTAACTAGTTGAAATAACTAGCAAGCCAGAAGGCTCCCTATCTGATGTAAATAGCCTTTTAACCAGCTAGCCAGCTGGCTACACAACTGACTTAACGAACTGAATTAACTAGCTAGCCAGCTAGTTAGCCAGCAGACTAAACTTGCTACTTAACTAGCTGTCCAACTGGCTAGCCAGCTGTCTTATTTGCCTAGCTAC
>NW_006998443.1:0-739 GCF_000164805.1 Carlito syrichta | reverse complement strand
CCTTAGCAATGCCCATCATTTTTGATCTGCATTTGTGCTTGCATGCCCAATGTAAGGCCCACTTATGAGTTTTATAAATCTCCTTTTTATAAGTAGCGAAACAAAGTTCAGAAAGACAAAGTGAATTGCCGAATCAGGACTATCCAATAGAATTTTTTGTTGTGATGGAAATATTCTATATTAATCCTGTCAGATATGATAGTCACTAAACAGAAGTGGCAACTGAGCAATTGAAATTCAGCTAGTGTGACTGATAGACTTTTATATTTTATTTAATTTTAATTAACTTAAATTTAAATATCTCCATATCACTAGTGGACATTATATAGTGGAGATTAAAGACATGTAAATAGAAGCAGAGTGAAAATTCAGAGCCATTTTGGAAAACAGCATGGAGATTTTTTAAACCTTAATATAGACCTACCATGTGATTTGGCATTTTCACCTCTGGTAAAAACAAAAGATAAAAGTCAATATTTTGAAGAGATATCTTCACCCTCATGTTTATTACAGCATTATTCACAATAGTCAACATGTAGGATCAACCTAAGTGTTCACCAATGGATGAATGGAAAATGTGTGGTGCATACACAGTGGAATACTATTCTGGCATAAACAGAAATAAAATACTATTACTCACAGCAATATGGATGTGCTTAAAGGACATTATGTTAAGTAAAATGTCAGACACATACAGATAAATACCATGTGTTCTTGCTAGTATGTGGGAACTACGGAA
>NW_006998441.1:0-575 GCF_000164805.1 Carlito syrichta | reverse complement strand
TGCCCATGCTATAAGAGATAAAATAGACAGGGGGGATCTCATCAAACTGATAAGCATCTGCAAAAACCAAAGAAACCATCAGGAGAGGGGTGAGACAGTCCACAGAATGGGGAAAAAAAATTTGCCAAATGTATATCTGACAAAGGCCTAACATCTAGGATCTACAAGGAACTCAAATGCACCAAAAGGAAAAAAAGCAACAGCCCCATTAAAAAGTTTACAAAAGACATAAATAGCCCCTTCTCAAAAGATTTATGGACAGCCAAGAGACACATGAAAAAGTGCTCAACCTCACTCATGATCAGAGAAATGCAAATCAAAACCGCATTGAGATATCACCTAACCCTAGTAAGACATAAATGGACACTTCTAAAAAGAAGATATAAGGGCAGTCAACACATGGAAAAATGCTCAGTCTCACTAATCATCAGAAAAAAGCAAATCTAAACCACACTGAGATACCACTCAACATCTGTAAGAATGGCCATCATTAATAACATTTAAGAGTTAAATAAATAAATAAATAAATAAATAAATAAATAAATAAAAGACATAACATACTTTCTTTATCCAGG
>NW_006998440.1:0-745 GCF_000164805.1 Carlito syrichta | reverse complement strand
AGCTAGCTCGTTATGCCAGTTGTCCAGCCAGCCGGCTGACTAGTTAAGTCACCTAGTAAGTCAGCTCACTAGTCAGTTGGCTAGCTAGGTAACTTGCTAGTTAAGTCAGCTGGCTAGACAGCTGGCTAGCTAAATAAGTCACCTAGTTAATTTAGCTACAGAGCCAGCTGGATAGCTGGTGGTGACCAAGTTAAGTCACTTTACTAGCCAGCTGACTAGCTAATTAAGTCAGCTAGTTTAGTCAGTTGGCTATCCTGGTGGCTAGAGAGGTAAAGAGCTAGTTAATTCAGCAGGCTAGCTAGCTGAATCAGCTAATTTAGTCACCTGGCTGGCCAGATGCCTAGCTTGTCAATCAACTAGTTAATTCAGCTGATTAACCAACTGGCCAGCTAGTTAAGTCAACTTTGTAAGTCAGTTAGCCAGTTTGCTAGCTATTTAAAAAGCTGCTTAAGTCAGAAGGCTAGACAGCTGGCTAGCTACTTATTACAGCTACTTAATTCAGATGGATAGCTACATAGCTAGCTAGTTAAGTCAGTTAGTTATGTCAGCTAGCTAGCTAGTTAAGTTACCTAGTTAAGTCGGCTAGCTAACTAGATAGGTTGCTAGGCAGTTAGCTCGTTATTTCACCTAGTAAGGTCATCTGGCTAGCTAGGTAGCTAGCTAGATAAGTCAGCTAGTTAAGTCAGCTGGCTAACTAGTTAAGTCAGCATGTTAAGTCAGGGGGCTAGCCAGCTGCCTAGCTGGG
>NW_006998439.1:0-719 GCF_000164805.1 Carlito syrichta | reverse complement strand
AGAGCACACGAGAAAACGTGCACCCCCTCCTCACTGCAGTGTGTGGCGTCACCATGTGATGCCCTGTGGGCTGGGATTAGACGTACATAATGAGAAGGTGCACTCTGTCACCCATGGCCAACCAGGGAATGGGCATGCCTGGAGGAAGATATCAGGAAGACCTGCCCACCTGTACCCTCTCTGAGTCTCTAGATAAGCCTGAAGGGAAGACAGGGTCAGAGAGACCAGGGGGAGTTGCTGTGGAGACTGGGCTGTGAGTTGGTTGATGTGCAGAGATGGATTATGTGGGCACCAACAGAGACTGCAGGAAAGTCACAGGTGTGGGGACTGACTGTGGGGTGCTCCAACGAGCTGGTCACCCTCCTCCATGTGGGAACAGCATACTAGGACACCAGTCACCATTGCCATGGCGTGGCTGGAACTGATACCTGGGAGGCCATAGGCCTGGACCAATGCCCAGGAAGTCACAGGTCAGAACTGATGCCCAGGAAGTCATAGGTCAGAACTAATATCCAGGAGGTCACAGGCCAGGACCAACAACTGGGAGGTCACAGGTAACACTCACTGACTCTGCCTCTGCTAACTCCAAACACCTCCCAAAGCTCAGTTGCATCTTGAGCAGTGCCTAAAGCCCTCAGTGGCCATTAGGCTGTGTTCACCACCCCTGTGGGTGTCAGGCTCCTGACCAGCCTGGGAGGGAGGAATTCCAGGCCACCCAC
>NW_006998438.1:0-892 GCF_000164805.1 Carlito syrichta | reverse complement strand
AAACCATCAGCACACACAGTGGCCGAGGTGGGAAACATGGCTGGAACCTGGGAGCTTGAGACCAGGCTGGACACCATAGCAAAGCCCATACTATGACCCCCAAGCAAAATCAAGAAAACTTTGGGTGAGGACAGGCCTTGACGGGAGGCTCTCATCCGGCCCAGAGTTCAAGACCAGGCAGGAAGACCAGGATGTCAATCAAATGGTAAAGCTGTGATTGCAGCATTGTGGGAGGCCCCAGCCAAGAGGATGGCACTAGTTGGGCAGTTTGAGAGCAACCTGGGTAACCTGGTGAGGAAAGAAAAGAAAAGAAAAGAAAGAAAGAAAGAAAGAAATCCATTCCAGTGCAAACCTACTGCCCTCAGTACTTCCTCCCTGCCCCCACCACAAGTGAGGGTCCCCCAAGCTCGGCACCTTCCAGCCCCAAACGCCCCAATGGCTTCCCCAGCTTTGGTGCAGGAGTTTCTGAGGATCCCTTGTCTGGTTCTTGCCAGCTCTCCTTTCCGAGGAGAGAAATGTGCCCCAGGCAGACCGAGCCTCTGACTCGGCAAAGAGGACCTTCCAACAAGAAAGGCCAGGGACATGGCCCTCGCCAGGGAAATTTTTGCCCCTCGAATCCCATTTTTCCTGACTCTAGAGACAGTCACCCTGTGAACACAGCATGCACACTTGAGAATCTGTGTATGATTCTGATGATTTTGTGGACGGGGTCTGGTTCTGTGGCCCAGGTTGGGAACTGTGGACATGACCGTCGTTCACAGCCAGCCTCAATCGTGGGCTCTGGAGATCCTCCCACCTTTAGTCAATGAAGTGGCCGGGATGATGGGGCACCTCTGCCCCAGACCCCCTGTTTGGGTTGGTGTGGAACAGGGGTCTCTCTATGTGGCCTGGG
>NW_006998437.1:0-1230 GCF_000164805.1 Carlito syrichta | reverse complement strand
CAGCTGGATAGCCAGCTGATTAGCTGGTTAAGTCAACCCATTAAGTCATTTGGCTATCCATCTGGTTAGCTAGTTAAAAAGCTAATTAAGTCAGATGGTTAGCCATCTGGATAGCTACTTATTTAAGCTAGTTAAGTCAGCTGGCTATCTAGGAATCAAGTTACATAAGACTGCTAGTTATGTCAGTTAGCTAGCCTGTTAAGTCAGCTGGCTACCTAGAAAGCAAGCTAGGTAACCAGCTGGTTAAGCCAGCTAGTTAATTCAGGTGACTAGCTAGGATTATAGCTGGTTAAGTCAGCTTGCTAGCTAGTTAAGTCATTGAGTTACGTCAGCTGGCAAGTCAACTGCCTAGCTGGGTAGGTAGCTAGTTAAGTCAGCTGGCTATCCAGTTAACTAGTTAGTTAAATAACCTAGTTAATTTAGCTCAATAGCCAGATGGTTAGCTAGGTAGCTAGATAGTTAAGTCAGCTGGCAAGCCAGCAGGTGATGTAGATAGCTAGCAAGTTAAGTCAGCTGGCTATCCAGCTGGCTAACTAGGTACCTAGGCAGTTAGGTCAGACAGCTAGCCAGCTGGCTAGCTAGTTAAGTCACCTAGTTATGTCAGCTGGCTAGACAGTTGGCTAGTGAGGTAGTGAGATATTTAAACAAACTGTCTAACCTGCTGTCTATCTAGTTAAGTCACCTAGTTAAGTCAGCTTGCTAGCCAGCTGGCTTCTAGGTAGCTGGCTACTTAAGTCAGCTGTCTAGACAGCTGGCTAGTTAGTTAAGTCTACTAATTAAGTCAGCTTGCTAACCAGCTGACTAACTATATAGCAAGCTAGTTAATTCAGCTCAGTAGCCAGCAAGTCAATTGTTTAAGCCAGCTAGTTAAGTGAGCTGACTACCCAGCTAGATAGCTAGGTAGTGAGCTAGTTAAGTCAGTTGGGTAGCCAGCAGTTTAGCTACTTAAGTCAGCTAGTTATGTCAGCTGGCTAGCCAGCTAGCTAGCTAGGTAGAGAGTTATTTAAGTCTTCTGTCTAGACAACTGGCTAAATAGTTACATCAGCAATTTTAGTCAGCTGGCTACCCAGTTGGCTAGCTGGTTAAGTCAGCTAGTTAAGTCAGCTGGCTAGCCAGCTGTTTATTTAAGTAGCAAGCTAGTAAAGTCAGCTGGCTAGCCAGCTGGCTAGCTAGTTAAGTCAGATAAGTTAATTCAGCTGGCTTCCCGGCTCTCTATCTAGGTAGCTAGCT
>NW_006998436.1:4653-5855 GCF_000164805.1 Carlito syrichta | reverse complement strand
TACAGTGGGAGGATCGCCAGCGACCAGCCAGTGAGGCCGTGTGTCCAAGAGCAAGCCTGTGCAACAGAGTGGGACTCTAACTCAGAAAAATAATACCAACCACCACCACCACAACCACAGGCATGCTTCAGGGCCTCAGTCTGGCATCCTGGCCCTTCAGAGGCCCAGGCAAGTGGACAGAATTAGAAAGCAGGTGTCACCAGCCTGGGACATGGGGTGAGACCATGTCTCGACCATCAAAAACAAATCCAAAGATTAGACAGGTGGGGTGGTGCAGGCCTGTGGTTCAGCCACTCTGGGAGTCAAGGTGGGGGAATCACCTGAGCCCGGCAGGTGGAGTTTTAGTTGGCCATGAGCATACCCCTGTGCTCTGGCCTGGGCGACAGAGCGGGATTCTGACTCCAAATAATAATCACCACCAGCACCCTCATCACCACACATGCCACACAGCTCAAGGAGTCACCCTCAGGGATGGGAGAGGAAAAAGCACTTTCCGGGCTGTCTTTCATGGGAGGTTTTATAGGTGGCCACTGGGCACGTCCCTCCCATGTCTTCAGCCACGTGACCCAGAAGTTCTCCCTCCACCCTCCATACTCGTGCCCCACAGCAAATACGTGCATCAGCTCATGTAACAGACGGCCCCGAGCCAGGGGAGACATTGGGCATAGCACGATCAAGGTGGCCCAGCAAAGTCACAGCAAGTCCAGGATCTGGAGTCCCTGTCTGTCACCTTTGGGTGAGGGGATGGCCCCTTCCTCTCCCGTCCCCTGCCCACACTGATGTTTCCATTGGGAGCCATGGATGCCCATCATAACGCACGTGGGAGGGGTCTTTTTTGTCACCGGAGTCTGTCGGACAGGCTGGGGTGTGGCAGCATGATCGTGTCTCCCTGGACCTCGTCCTGCAGGTCTCAGGTGATACTCCCCACTCTGGTCCCAGGGAGCCAGGTCCAGGGTTCACCACGTCTGACTCGATTTTGGAAATCTGTCACTGAGATGAGGTCAGCCCACATTGCCCAGGCTGGTGTCCGACCCCTGGGCTCAGGCAGCCTCCCACCTCATCCTACCAGGGTGCAGGGCTGAGGGATGTGTGCCACGGTGCCTGGCCTGGACTCGCACATTCTGTCTGTGGGGGTGATGTCAAGAAACACCCCTCGATTGAGCCACCACATCCATGTAGCCAAGACCATGGGCCACTCCACA
>NW_006998436.1:0-3982 GCF_000164805.1 Carlito syrichta | reverse complement strand
GACCTCGTCCTCACAAAGCACTGGTATGACGAGGCTGAAGCTCTGAGCCAGGCCTCAATCTTTCATCGAAAACCAGCCAGAAGGCCTGGCATGGCAGCCGACTCCTGGAATCCCTGTGTTCTGTGAGTACGATGCAGGAAGATGGCTAGAACCCAGGAACCCAAGACCAGCCCTGACCATGCAGGGAAACCCCATCCCTGCACCTATCCCAACAGGGGGTCTGGGGTCGAGGTGCACGTCATCCTGGCCACTCTGGAGGCTGAGGTGTTTGAATCACTGGAGCTTGCAATATCAAGGCTGGTGGTGAACAATGGTTGTGTCCTCGGGCCCCAGCCTTGGCAACAGAGCCAGGCCCTGTCTCCAAAATCATGTGAATCTTACAAATATTCTCAACTGAGTGTGTTCACAGGATGACTGGATTTAGGACCAGAAAAAATGGGATTGGTGGGAAAGAAATGTCCCTGGTTGAGGGATGTGTCCCTGGGCTTTCTTGGTGGAAGGTCTTCATTGTCGCGTTGGAGCATTGACCTGCCTGGGGCACATTTCACACCTCAGAGATGAGTACTGGCAAGAACCCGGCCAGGGAACCTCAGGAACTCCTGAAACAAAGCAGCAGCTGCAATTGGGTGGTGGTTGGGCCTGGAACGTGCCGGGCTTGGGGGACCCTCACATGTGGGGGCTCAGGGGGAAGGACTGAGGGTAGAATGTTTGGAGGTGAATGGATTTCTTTTCCTTCCTTCCTTCCTTCCTTCCTTCCTTCCTTCCTTCCTTCCTTCCTTCCTTCCTTTCTTTCTTTCTTTCCTTTTCTTTCTTTATGTCTCTCTCTCTTCTGTTTCCTCACAAAGTAGTCCTGGCTGTTCTCAAACCTCCCAACTTGGACCTTCCTCTCAGCCTCAGCCTCCAAAACAGCTGTGATCAGAGGCTTTCCATTTGGTTGACATCCTGGTCTTCCTTCCTAGTCTTGACCACTGGGCCTGAGGAGATCCTCCTGCCAAGGCCTTCCCTAACCCCAAGTTTTCTGGGTTTTGCTTGGAATCGAGGTGGGGGCTTGCTCTGGTGTCCAGTCTGGTCTCAATTTCCAGGGTTCCAGCCATCTTCCCGTCTTGGCATCCCTGAGTGACGAGGAGACAGACATGAGTCATTTGGCACTCTCTGCCCCACCAAACATTTGAGAGTCATGCCCTCCCTTTCCCTGAGACAGTCCCTTGGAGGATCGAGTGGTTCCAACCTGGGGAATGAGGCAAGTGAATGGGTGGTGCTCTGGCAAAGACACGGCCATGTGTCAGGGTCTCCCCCTGGGAAGGGCTCAGTGGGTGACTCTGACTGCACTCTCTGAGATCCTAGGTCATTGGAAGGGAGCCAGTCTCGTGGTGCAGCCCTGAGGGGTGTTGAGGCTCTGTGCAAGTGCTCACACCTGTCATCCCGTCACTCTGGGTGGTCGAGGTGGGAGGGTGGTCTGAGCCCCAGTATTTGATACCAGCTCGGGTACCTTGGTGAGACCTCGTCTCTACAAAAAAAAAAAAATAATGAGTCGAGCGTAGTTGCAAATGTCTGTCATTACAGCCACTTGGGAGGCCTGGGTGGGAGGATCACTGGAGCCCAGCCGATGGAGGCCATGGTGTCCGAAAGCAGGTCCCTGTGCTCCAGCCTTGGTGACAGAGCAGAACTCCAACTCAGAATAATAATACCAGCCACCACCACCACCACCACAACCACAGGCCGGGATCAGGTTCTTGGCCTGACATCCACACCCTTCAGAGGCTCAAGTGAGTGGATGGCCTGAGATTACAGATTTGACACCAGCCTGGAATATGGGGCAAGACCTCTTTTTAGCCTCAAAAATAAATCGAAAGATTAACCAGGTGTGGTGGCACAGGCCTGTGGTTCCAGCCACTCGTGGGGTCGAGGCAGGAGGATCACCTGAGCCCAGTAGTTGGAGTCCACAGTGGCTGTGAGCATGCCCCTGCGATCTGGCCTTGGTGAGAGGGTGGGATTCCGACTCCAAATAATAATCACCACCATCACCACCACCACCAGCAGCCTTGCCACACAGCACGAGGAGTCACCCTCATGAATGAGAGAGGAACAGGTACTTTCCGGCCTGTCATTCAGGGGAGATTGCATGGGTGGCCACCAGGCACGTCCATCCCACACCTTCGGCCACATGCCCCAGATGGCCTAGACCCACCCTCCATATTTGTGCCCAACAGCAAAGACATGTGTGAGCTCACGGAACAAATGACCCCGAGTTAGGGCTGCCATTGGGCACAGAGCAATCAAGGTGGTCTGGCAATGACACAGCCAGCCCACGTTCGGGTTGCCCTGTCTGCCATCTTCGGCCTGGGTTAGGGTCTCTTCCTCTCCATATCACTCCATCGTCCCCTACCCACATGGACCTTTTAATGGGGATCCATGGACACCCACCGTGATGCACATAGGAGGATTCTTCTTTGTCACCATAGTGTCCAATGGCTGCCTGGGACTTAGTGGCCCAATTGTGGTTCCCAGGGCCTCGACCTGTGAGGCTAGGGTGGTCTTCCCCCCTTGGACCTCGAGCAGTCGGGACTCCGGAGGCCACTATGCCTGACTCAATTTTTGGGACTTCTCACTGAGATGAGGTCTGCCCATGTCGTCTGAGCTGGTCTCCAACCCCTGGGCTCAGGCCACCTCCTGCCTCAGCCTACAAGGGTGTGGGTCGGACGGCCATGAGCTATGGTTCCTGGTCTGAACTCACACATTCAGTCGATGGGGGTGATGCAAAGGAATGCCCCGGGACAGATGCCACCTCATCCCATGTAGCTGGGACAGCAGGTGCCACCACATACAACTCCAGAGTTTGCCTATCATGGAGCTATGAGGTCTTGCTACATGGCCAGGCTGGTATTTTCTTCAGGCTCAAATGGCCCCAGCCTTTGGCCTCCCAAATCCACAGTCCGATTGTCTACTGATTCACCATTTTTCAAGAACTCTAGGCCCAAGTCTTGTTCCTCCTTCCCAAATGATCTCTGTCTGTTCATGATGATCCCAACTCCACACACAAATGGATGCTCTCCTTTTTTAATCTTTTTTCCTTTTTTTATTTGAGTTGGAGTTTCACTCCATCACCCAGATTGGAGGATCATGTCTCACTCCTGGCCACTGCAGCCTCAGCCTGTCAGGCTCTGGTGAACCTGTCCCCACCTTCTGAGGAACCAGAATGACAGGCACATGCCACCACGACCAGCTCATTTGGGATGGAGGGTAGAGAAGAGGTCACGCCAAGGTGCTTGGGCGGTTCTTGGCTTGCGAGCTCAGGCTGGCTGGTGGCCTCGGACTCACAAAGCCCTGGGATGAGGATGCTGAGCTCCTGAACCTGGTCGCGATCCTTCATGAAAAATGAACCAGAAAGCCTGGCACACCAGCCCATGCCTGAAATTCCAGGACTCTGGGAGGCCAAGGCAGGAGGATGGTTGGAGTTCAGGAGCCCAAGGCCTACCTAGGCCACACAGGGAAACCCGATCTCTGCACTCTTCCAAATAGGTGATCTGGTGTCAAGGTGCCTGTCTTCCCAGGCACTCCAAAGGCTGAGGGGGGTGGAGCACCAGAGCCTGCAATATCGAGACTGGTGGTGAATGCCGGTCATGTCCCAGGCCCCAGACTGGCCCACAGAGCCAGACCCTGTCTCCAAAAACACCAGAATCGTACACAGAGTCTCAACTGCATGTGGTGTGTTCACAGATCGTCTGACATTAGAGTCTGGAAAAATGGGATTGGGGGGAAGAGGGATGAGTCCCTGGCCTTTCTTGGCAGAGGGTCCTCATTGCCAAGTCGGATGGTTGGCCAGCCAGGGGCACATTTCTCACCTAGGAGAGGAGGGCTGGTAGGAACCTGGGCAGGAAGTTTGGCAGTCATTGGGGGAAGGAAGGGCTGGAAGGTACCAAGCTTGGGATACCCTCACATGTGAGGTTGGTGGGCGGGGTGAAGGACTAAGGGGCAGAAGGTT
>NW_006998435.1:0-602 GCF_000164805.1 Carlito syrichta | reverse complement strand
TTTTTTTTCTTTGTCATAAAATGTTTTTTTTTACCAATACATACCCACAAAATCCATAAAACAAAACAAAACCTTTGATAATTCAAATGTGGAATTGTGTATACAAGGAAACTTAGGAAGTTCCTGCTAGATTGTGTTAATTTGTCAATATTATTTTCTTTTCCCTGGTTTTTTTTTTTGCCTTAGAAAATTTTAGTCCACCAAAAGCCACAAATGTGATAATTTTCTGTAAGCAATACATACTCTCTTCTTCTTTAAGCTAATTGTTTTAATTTGATTTTTTTTTTTTTTTTGAGTTGGAGTCTCACTCTGTCACCCAGGCAGGAGTGCAGTGGCCACTTCCAGCCACCGCAGCCTCGACCTGCTGGGCTCCAGCAATCCTTCTGTCTCAGCCTTCCAAGTAGTTGGAACTACAGGCGCATGCTACCATGCCCAGCTAATTTTTTTGATTTGTTGTAGAGATGAGGTCTTGCCAAGTTGCCTAGGTGGGTCTTGAATCCGCGGGCTCAGGCAATTCACTCACCTCAGCCTCCAAAGCACAGGATTACCAGCTGAGCCACCAAGCCTGGCTAATTTGATCTTTTTAATGAGCCAAATATAAA
>NW_006998434.1:0-477 GCF_000164805.1 Carlito syrichta | reverse complement strand
CAGGGATCAGAGACAAGATTGGGCGGCATGGTCAGAACTCATCTTGGCAAGAGGTCCCCAAAAGCGAGTCAGGCATGATGTTTTACTGAGTCCCAGCTCCTCAGGGGCCAATGTGGGAGGACTGCCTTAGCCCTGCAGGTCAGTGGCCTGGGACCCACAATCGTGCCTCTGAACCCAAGCCCAGCCAACAGACTATGGCAACACAAAAGACACCTCCCATGTCCATCACAATGAGTGTCCACGTCTCCTGAGGGAAAGTTTCCTATGGGTGGGGGATGATGGAATGATCGGGAGAGGAAGTGTCCCTCCCCACGCCTGAAGGTGGAAGACAGGGAAACCAGAACCTGGGCTGGCCACGGGTTTGCCAGGTTGCCTACATTGCTCTGTGCATGATGGCCACCCTATCACTGGGCCGTCTGTTCCTTGAGCTGACACACGTATTTCCTGTTGGCAATGAATGAGGAGGGTAGAAGCAGG
>NW_006998433.1:0-879 GCF_000164805.1 Carlito syrichta | reverse complement strand
AGTATCAGGCGGCACTAATAAGCAAACAGTATCAGACGGAAATAATAAGGCAAGTAATATCAGATGGCACTAATAAGGCAAGTAGGATCAGACGGCACTAATAAGGGAAGGAGTTTCAGACGGCAATAATAAGGCAAGGAGTATCAGAATGCACTAATAAGGCAAGGAGTATCAGACGGCACTAATAAAGCAAGGAGAATCAGACGGCATAAATAAGGCAAGTAGTATCAGACGGCACTAAAAAGGCAAGGAGTATCATACGGCAATTATAAGGCAAGTAGAATCCGATGGCACTAACAAGGAAAGTAGTATCAGAAGGTACTAAAAAGGCACGTAGTATCAGAGAGCACTAAGAAGACAATTCGTATCAGACGGCACTAAGAAGTCAAGTAGTATCAGACGACACTAATAAGGAAAGTAGTATCAGATGGCATTAAGAAGGCAATGCCTATCAGACGGCACTCAGAAGGCAAGTAGTATCAGATGACACTAAGAAGGCAAGTAGTATCAGGTGACCCTAGGAAGTCAAGTAGTATCAGACGACACTAACTAGGCAAGTAGTATCAGACGACACTAAGAAGGCAAATAGTATCAGATGACACTAAGAAGGCATGTAGTATCAGATGACATTAATAAGGCACGTAGAATCAGACAACACTAAGAAGGATCGTAGTATAAGATGACACTAATAAGGCATGTAGTATCACACGACACTAATAAGGCCCGTAATACGACATGACACTAATAAGGCAAGTAGTATCACACGACACTAATAAGGCCCGTAATACGACATGACACTAATAAGGCAAATAGTATCAAATGACACTAATAAGGCACGTATTATCACATGACACTAATATGGCAAGAAGTATCACACAA
>NW_006998432.1:0-610 GCF_000164805.1 Carlito syrichta | reverse complement strand
CTCATAAGAAATATTCATATATATATATATATATATATATATATATATATATATACACATATATAGACACTCCCTTATAATAAACACAGAAGCACACTGTTCCCAGAATCTTTGGCTTGGCTGAAATATGATGATATTCTTAGTTCTTAGTATGGGGGGTGGAAAAAGTCTCTGAACACTCCAGGCTTTTTATAGCTCTGGCTCCGGGCAGCATTTGCTGCAGTAGCAGCCCTGGATAGCAAAGGAGCCAAATAATGCTAATGGGGCAAACAGAATGTAATTGCTTATGTGTGCTGGTTATATCCTGAAACAAATTGTTTCTTAATGCTGAGGTCAGACAGGGTTTAATTAGGAGAAATACAATTGGTGTAAAATTCTGCAGCAGGCTGCTTGTTTGGTGTCATGCCAAGTCAACATCTAGTCTCTCCAAATGGAAATTTTCATTAGAGGCCATTGGCAGCCCTAGTTAGGCTGAGTTTCAACTTTTCCAAGTCTCCTGGTAACGTAAACCTAAAACTCAGCATATCTATTGCCTAATAAAGGGCTGTCTCTCTTGCATTTACACGCACTAGAACATGTGCGCACTGTCTTTCTCTGTTATTCACATATC
>NW_006998431.1:0-700 GCF_000164805.1 Carlito syrichta | reverse complement strand
AGATGAATGCTTAGTTCAGCAAACCAGCATGCCAACTAGATAACCAAGCTAACTAGTGGGCCGACTCGTCAGTCAGTTATTTGACCCAGTTTACTAGTCGGCTGAGTAACCGGCCAACATGTTAGGCCAGCTAACAAGTCGGCCACATTCAGTCAACATGTTAAACCAGCTAAATAGTCGGCTGACTCATCACCCAACAAGTTAAGTCACCTAACTTACTCGTTAACCAAATAGTTTAGTCAGCTAATATACTCGTTACCAACAAGTTACAACAGTTAGCTAACATGTTAACCAACTCATTAAATCAGCTATCTATCTTTTTAGCCACCTAGTTAAGACAGCTAATTAAGTATGCTAGGTAAACAGCTAGCTAGTTAAGTCCGCTAGATAGTTAAGCCAGCTAGCTCACTAATTAGCTAACTATTTAAGACAGTTACTTAAGCCTTCTACCTAAGTAGTTAGCTAATTAAAGTCATCTAGTTATTCAGCTAGTTAAATAGCTAATTTTTCAATTCAGGTAATTAAGGCAGCTAGCTATATTGTTAAGTCAACCAGTTAAGCCAGCTAGCTAAGTAGTTAAGTCAACTAGGTAAGTCAGCTAGTTAAATGAGCTTTCTAACATAGTCAGCTGGTTAAGACAGTTCGCTTGCTAGTTAACTAATGGGTTAAGTCAGCAGGCTGAGTCAGGTAGTAAGCTAGT
>NW_006998430.1:0-714 GCF_000164805.1 Carlito syrichta | reverse complement strand
GATGCTAGCATACCAGCTATCCAACCATCTTATTAGTGTGCTGTTCCTCTATACAAAGACCTGGTTCACCGACAGAATAAAAGAGAAGAAAAGGAAAGGGAAAAGAGAAAAAAGGGAACAATACAGTAGGAATAGAATTAAGTCATTAAAATAATAGAATCAATGAAGCACACTCTGAGACATTTCGTTTAAGTCCAATGTCCTTTCAGGTCTGATTTCTCGTTTTTTTTTTTTTTTTTTTGTTTTTTTTTCTTCAAGCTGGTAAATTAGTTTGCAGTTAGGGTCAGTTCCCCTGATCTGCTGTGAAGGACAGTTCAGAATAACCTCGGTTCAGAAATTTAGTCTATGTCTTTATGAAGCTTGTCTCTCCCGTTTCGGTGTTGTTACCTTGAATCGCCAGCAGGTGGTGCTATCTCATCTGCTCGCCCCAGAGGGGGTGGGGCCGGACAGGAACAAGATGGCTGCCTGCCTCCGAGCAGGCAACAGGAGCCCCGCGCCGGGTGGGCAGGACAGTCTCCGTCGCAGGAGCGGTGGCAGCGATCCCAGCAGATCTTCCCTGAAGCGGTTTGATGTGGATCTCCTCCGGCCGGGTTGTGATGAGCTACCCGTGCCAGAGGCCACGGCGGGCGCGGCGGCGGCGACGGCGGCGGCGGCGGCGGGAGCGCTGGTGGGGGGAGGGGCTGCGGCAGCAGCGGGAGAGGACGATGCAGTAAA
>NW_006998429.1:1206-3724 GCF_000164805.1 Carlito syrichta | reverse complement strand
CCTAGCCAGCTGACCAGAAGGATAGCTGGCTAGTAAAGCTGGATTTCTATCCCACTGTCCAGCCACACAGCTGGCTATTTAAGCCAGCTGGCTAGCAAGCTGGCCAGCCCGCTAGTTAGCTAGATGACTGCTTAGCCAGCTAGTCATCTAGGTAGCTAGCTAGTTAAGCGAGCTGGCTAGCAGTCTAGCCAACCAGGTAGCAAGCTAATTAAGTCAGCTGACTAGCCAACTGTGTAGGTAGGTAGCTAGGTAATTAAGTCAGCTGGTTAGCCAGATGGCTAGCTAGTTTAGTCAGGGAGTTAAGTGAGCTGGCTAGGCAGCTGGCTAGCTAGGTGGCTAGCTAGTTAAGGCAGCTGGCTAGTCAGATGGCTATCTAGTTAAGTCAGCTAGATAATTCAGCTTGTTAGTAAGCCGCCTAGCTTGGAGGCTAGCAAGTTTAACCAGCTTGTTAAAAGGCTGGTTAGTGGGCAGCCTAGCTAGCTGGCTGACCAGCAGGATGCCTGGCTAGTTATGCCAGCTGACTGTCCCACTAACCAGCTAGACGGCTGGCTATTAATCCTGGCTTACTAGCCAGGTACCAGCTCAGTAGCTAGGTAGCCAGTTGACTATCCAGCTAGCCAACCAGGTAGCTAGCTAGTTAAGCCAGCTGGCTAGCCATCTAGCCAACCAGGTAGCTAACTAGTTAAGTCAGCTGGCTAGCCAGCTAGACAGCCAAAAATCTACTTAGCTAGATACATCAGCCAGTTAGCCAACTAGCTAGATAAGTCAGCTAGCAAGTCAGCTAAGAATCCAGCTAGCTAGTTAAGTCAGCTAGCTAGTCGGGTTGCTAGTCAGTTAGCTAGTTAAGTCAGCTAGCTAGACAGGTAGCTTTTCAGCTAGATAGTTAAATCAGTTAGCCTGTAGCCAGATAGCTAGCTAGTTAAGTCAGCAAGGTAGAGAGTGAGTTAGCTTGTTTGCTAGCTAGTTATGTCAGCTAGATAGCCAGCTATCTAGTCAAGTCAGCTGGCAAATCAGCTAGTTACTTAGCTAACTAGTCAGCTTGCAAATCAGCTATCTGGTCAGCTAACTAGTGGGCTCACTCGCTTTCCATCAAGTCAACTAACTAGTCAGTTCGCTCGCCTGCCAACCGGTCAGCAAACTAGTCAGCTTGCTCACCGCCAACAGGTCAACTAACTTGTCGACTCATTCACAGGACAAGTCAGCTAACTAATCAGCTTCCTCGCCAGTCATCTAGTTAAGTCAGATCACCGGTCAGCTCGCTTGCCATTTGACTAGTTAAGTCAGCTCACCTGTTGGCTCACTGTCTGGCTGACTAGTTAAGTTGTCTCACCGACAAGGTCAATCGCCAGTAGACTAGTTAAGTCTTCTAAGCTGTTGGCTCACTCGCCAGCTGATTAAATTCATCTGACCAGTGAGCTCACAAGCCGTCTGACTAGTTAAGTCAGCTGACTAGTCGGATCACTCGCTGGCCAACTAGTTAAGTTGGCTAACTCACCGGCCTACTAGTTGTCAGCTGACAAGTCGGATTACTCACCGGCATACTAGTTAAGTCAGTTCACTTGACTCACTACAGGCCGACTAGTTAAGTCAGCTAACTGGTCAGCTTACTAGCCGACCAACTAGTTGAGTCAGCTAAGCAATTGGCAAACCAATCGGCCAGCTTCACACTGATAAGTTATCTCAGCTAACTAGTCAGCCGACTAGTTAGGACAACTAAATAGTTTGCCAAATACTCGACTGACTACTTAGTTCAGCAAACCAGCATGCCAACTAGTTAACCGAGCTAACTAGTGGGTGAAATCGTTGGTCAACTAGTTTACCCAGCTAACTAGTTGGCCGACTAAAAGGCCAACTTCTTAAGGCAGCTAACAAGTCGATCGAGTAGTCAGCCAATGTGTTAAACCAGCTAATTTGTTGGCCGACTAGTCAGCCAACAAGCTATGTCACCTATTTAACTCGTTAACCAACTATTTAAGTCAGCTAATTTACTCATTTACCAGCTAGTTAAAACTGTTGGCTAATTCATTAACCAACTCATTAAATCAGCTAGCAATCTCGTTAGCCAACTAGTTAAGTCAGCTAACGAAGTCTGCTAGCTTAATAGCCAGTTAGATAAGTCAGCTAGCTAAGTCAGCTAGCTCACTAATTAGCTAGCTATTTAAGTCAGCTAAAGTCTGCTACCTAATTAGTTAGCTAATAAGTTAAGTGAGCTAGTTATTCAGTTAGTTAATAGTTAGCAAACTATTTAATTCAAGTAGTTAAGTCAGCTAGCTAACTAGTTAAGTCAGTCAGTTATGTCAGCTAGCTAAGTAGTAAAGTCAGAGAGCTAAATCAGCTAGTTGTCAGGTTTCTAATTTACACGGCTGCTTAAGACAGCTAGATAGCTAGTTAGCAAACAGGTTAAGTCAGTAGGTTGAGTCAGGTAGTTAGCTAGTTAACTGAAAGGTTAAGTCAGCATGTGGAATCAGCTAGCTAGCTAGTTAGCAAATGGGTTGAGTCAGATGGTTGAGTAGGCTAG
>NW_006998429.1:0-980 GCF_000164805.1 Carlito syrichta | reverse complement strand
TCAGCTGGCAATCCAGCTCTCTAGCTAGGTAGTTAGCTAATTAAGTCTGCTGGCTAGTCAGTTGGCTACTTCGTTAAGTCAGCTAGTTAAGACAGCTGGGTAGGCTGCTGACTAGCTAGCTAGATAGGCAATTATGTCAGCTGGCTAACCAGCTGGCTATCTAGTTAAGTCAGCTAGCTAAGTCAGCTTGCTAGCCAGCTTGCTAGCTAGGTAGCTAGCTAGTTATGTCAGCTGTATAGCCAGTTGGCTAGATAGTTAAGTCACCTAGTTAAGTAAGCTGACTAGCCCTCTGACTGGCTAGGTTGCTTTTTATTTATTCACCTGGCTAGACAACTTGCTAGCTAGATATGTCACCTAGTTAATTCAGTTGGATAGTCAGGTTACTAACTGTGTAGCAAGCTAGTTAATTCACCTGGCTAGAAAGAAGGCCAGCTAGTTAAGACAGCTAGTTGAGTCAGCTGGCTAGCTAGGTAGTAACCTAGTTAAGTCAGTTTGCTAGACAGCTGGCTGTCTAATTAAGTCAGCTAGTTAAGTCAGCTGGCTATCCAGGTGGCTAGAAGGGAGGAGCTAGTTAAGTCAGCTGGCTAGCCAGCTGGAAAACTAGTTAATTCAGCTAGTTTAGTCACCAGGCTGGCCAGCTGTTTAGCTTGTTAATCAAATAGTTACGTCAGCTGGCTAACCAGCTGTCTAGCTAGTTAAGTCAACTCGTTAAGTCAGTTGGCTAGCCATCTTGCCAGCTAGTCAAAAAGCTAGTTAAGTCAAATGGCTAGAGAGCTAGACAATTGGCTAGCTAGCTATATCAGCTAGTTATTTCAGCTGGCTAGCTAGGTAGCTAGCTAATTTAATCCGCTAGCTTTGTCAACTAGCTGGCTAGTTAAGTCAGCTAGGTAAGTCAGCAAGCTAGCTATATAGCTAACTAGTTATCTAGCTAGTTATTTAAGCTAGTAAATTCAGCAGGCTAGCTAAGTAGCTAGCTAGTT
>NW_006998428.1:0-765 GCF_000164805.1 Carlito syrichta | reverse complement strand
TCTGTCTACTCTAAGTGGAAGATTGTAGTACATTTATAATAATTTCCAGGCTCATTAACTGTAAAACTTACGGAGGCTGGGAATGAGAATCCCAGTTACACAGAAGTCAAAATATTTTAAATGATTTTATCTGTTGGGAGCCGGCCACGGAGGCCCACTGAGTGTTAGGGATCAGGAAGGGCCTTTGACCCCGAGACCACTAGGATGCATTCGGGAGCTATTGATCCCATTTCCTCCCCTTTCTGCTCAGCACTAACCAGGTTAAGCTTCTGTGAGCCATTGATCCCATTTCCTCCCCTTTCTGCTCAGCACTAACCAGGTTAAGCTTCTGTGAGCTCAAAACATAAAAACTCTGAGACCGGGATGAACACAAGCTAACTTTAGAAGCTCATTGCTCCCATTCTTCCTCAAACTGCAGTTTTGGCTTCCACACAACTTATAATTCAAACTCGTGTCACATCTAAGAGCCTTAGTATTGGTCACAGGCTTCTGGGTCATGATCTTAGGATTTATTGAAGGCGTGAATTGTAGAATATAGTTTTACAAGACAGCCATTTTGTTGAAAGAATGCAACTGGGTTACTTGCAGGTAGCCCACTGTGAACTTTGGTCTGGGCCACATTCCAAACATTCTGGGATGGGCCACTTTCATTTGTAAAGTAAATACTTAAGCTTCTATAGAATTGTTTAACTTGGCATAAATCAATCAGCTTAGGATGAAAAAGGTTTATATGATATGTCAGTCAAGGATTAGGTTATCATTTGT
>NW_006998427.1:2148-2849 GCF_000164805.1 Carlito syrichta | reverse complement strand
CAAGAGCCCATCCCAATTGTACCTCTGTTTCCACAATATAAGCTGAGGAATAACAAAACCTGGCCAGAAGGTGGCTCCCTAGCCCCTAACACCCTTTTGCAGCTTGATTTGTACTTAAAGAAAAACAACAAATACCTTGAAATCCCATATATTCAGGCCTTTTATGAGTTAGCCTGCCACCCAGATATCCGTTCTTCCTGTCAAATTTCTGTGTTGGCTCCCCAGACCCCATTGTCCATAGTTCATGAGAGGATATTAATCCTGCTAAGTGAGCCAATCCTCCCTCCAAAAGGTTTTCACCTCTTTTCTTTCTTCTTTCTTTTTTTTTTATTGAGTTGGAGTCTCACTCTGTTGCCCAGATTGGAGTGCAGTGGCTGCTCCTGGTCACCGCAGCCTTGACCTGCTGGGCTCCAGGGATACTTCCACCTCAGCCTACCAGGTAGCTGTAACTACAGGCTCATGCTACCACGCCCAGCTAAATTTTTTGATTTATTGTAGAGATGTGGTTTCACCTGCCCAGGCGGATCTCGAACCCGCGGACTCAGGCAATCCACTCACCTCAGCCTCCCAAGGTGCGGGATTACAGGATGAGACACCGAGCCCGGCTTTCACCTCTTTTCATATTCTCCTATTCTTTCTACAACTCCAACTACTGCTTTCCCTCTAACTCAAATGCTGACCCAACTGGTTTAACTTCTCTG
>NW_006998427.1:0-783 GCF_000164805.1 Carlito syrichta | reverse complement strand
AGTATTTATTATGTCACACCCTGTATGACACAATAAGATTTAAAAACTGACCATTCCCACCTAATTAAGTCACTTTTACTAAGCCTAATACTTCTTCCACCAGACAGATAAAATACTGGGTACTCTGTGTAAACACAATAAAGATAAAAACTAATCACTCTCACCTAATTGTCCACACCTTACAACTAAGACTACAACTTAATAATTCATAAGGGTTTTTTAAAACAATCTTGCCTATTTATAATTACAAATAAATAGGCACAGATCATTTTACATCCATGTGGTCTACTCACTCCAAAGGGTTTACATCAAACTGTTACAAACAAAAATAATCAAAATGTCTTATATATAACATATTAAAAAAAAACTTTTGAGGTTTTTTTCTAAAAAAACACTAAAAAAACCCAAGATACCAACATGGAAGACTACAAAACCAGAGGGATAAAGAGACACCCCAATTGACAGTCACCATTAGTGACAAAACTCCAACTGCTCATCAAACACCTGATAAAAACAAACCAGCTACGGAAATGGTGCCCATTGCTTATGCGTACAGTCTGTGAAAACACTAAAAACATAGCTGCCCCAAAAAGCCTTAACGTCCTAGACCTTGTCTACTGTGCAGGCCAAAGATCCATTGAAAAACAGATACACTCTCTTCTAAAGAGAAAAAAACAAAACAAAACACTTGACTCACAAATGGTGGCCACTTATAAAGACCTACAAATGTGCTAAACTGCCTTGCACTGGTTTCACCATCATCCCAACAATCCCCCAGGTAAA
>NW_006998426.1:0-741 GCF_000164805.1 Carlito syrichta | reverse complement strand
TGAGGCTATGACAGACACACACACACACACACACACACACACACAAGAATCTACTTTTATCCTTTACACGATTACACTATTGTACACTAAAGAAATAGATATAGAAACCCTATGGTGTCATGTATGTTTTACCATTAGGAAAAAGGCTTGGTTGTATTTACCTACTAAGTGCTCAGTTATTTTGCTTGTTCAGTCTTGTTGACATGATTTAATATAAGAAGCTTGGCTTCATCTAGCATAGGGAGCTGTTCCTTAACTTAACTTTGATTCTTTCATTTATCATTGGGATTTTGGTAAGATGCTAATTTTGAATAAGTTGAACACTGTCTAATCTCTTTTCCAAAATCCAGTGCTGCTTAAGGTACTTCTCTGAAGGTGAGATGCTGGAGGCTTGGGCAGGAGGTGGGTGATGAGGCTTAAGAAGTTGGTGGTGATCCCAACTCCCTAAACTCTTCAGTATGGAGAAAGACTCTCCTTTGACTTTTATAATTTGTAAGAAAATAAAGTCTGAAGGTCTCTGATGAAGAACAACCACTTAGTCTCTCTGGTACTGATAATTAGTGAGATATTTATTTGTCCTTAGGATTAAATCTTGAATATATTTGGTGAAGAATGAGGTTTATGAATACTTATTTGTGAATTTTACAAATATGTGATCGTTATTTATACAAAGTTCAATAAGACATATTTTCTTCTTCTGAAGAGTGCATAGTCTAGTGAGAGAGACTAACAAGTCAACCA
>NW_006998425.1:0-710 GCF_000164805.1 Carlito syrichta | reverse complement strand
TATTGGGTACAATGTACACTATTTTGATGACAGCTACACTAAAAGCTAGAGTTCACCACTACCCCATATATCCATGTAACAAAACTGCATGTATCCCCTCTAAATCTCTCTCTCTATGTATATAAAGTCAGGCCTCTCCGCAAATGGACAGCTTTTAGATCATTTGCCCCCTCACCCACACAGCTCAGTGATTTTGGCTAGTTTGGGATTGACAATTTAGATCTAATTTCCATAAATGTTTAGGTCCAAATAATGGTTTTAATTGATAAACAATACATTTGATTTAGTTCGTTTATTTTAAAAAATTGTTGCGCACCTATTACTGAATTGCTGTGCCAGCCTCTGAGGTTGCCACAAGAGACAAGATTCCAGCTGCAACGATCTTACATTAGAGTGACAGCAGGGAAAAACAAGCAGACTGACACAGTGGTAATTCCAAGTGGCAAGTGCCATTGTGGAGACTGTAAAATGTGTTATGAGAACAGACAGAAAGGACCCCTCCCGGCCTTGGGTGAAGCAGACATGTAAACTCACACACAAGTGCAAGGATGTTAAAACAGGACAGCTGCCTATTTTATTCCTAAGTTGAGTCTTTTTTTTTTTTTTTTTTTTTTTAGTTTTACATTTTATTTCAATAGCTTTAGGGGGTACATGTAGTTTTTGCATGTACTGATTACACTGAATAGTAGCAAGGAAGTCTGGGCTTTAAG
>NW_006998424.1:0-446 GCF_000164805.1 Carlito syrichta | reverse complement strand
TGACCATCACCACCACCCCTGCCAACCAGCATGAGGAGACACCCACAGGGATGTGAGGAAAGGGCACTTTCCCACCTGTCATTTGTGGGAGGTTTCAAAGGTGGCCATTGTGCATGTTCGTCGCATTTCTTCGGTAATGCAACCCATAAGGCCTGCCTCTACCATCCACACTTGTGTTCCACGGTTAAGATGTTTGTGAGCTCGTGGAACAGACAGTCCTGATTAGGGCGGCTGTCGGGCACAGAGCATTCAAGGTGGTACAGCATCGCCATGGCCAGCCCATTTCATTCACCCTGTCTGCCTCCTTCCAGCAGATGGAGAGATCTTCCACTCCTGATCTCTCCACCATAACTCCCATGGGCACCTTTCCCTGGGGAGTCATGGTTGCCCATTGTCACCCACATGGGAGGCGTCATTTTTGTCACTGTAATCTCTGTTGACTGGTC
>NW_006998423.1:0-644 GCF_000164805.1 Carlito syrichta | reverse complement strand
TGAACCAGTGACTAACCTTCCTCTGTGATGTATGCTGAGTGACTACATATACTCTGTGTTAGCAGTCCCGTTTTTGGACTTACTATGTAATGTTTGTCACCTTAATTGGCCTTCCTCTGTGTAATGACTCCGTGACAGATCATCTGTGATTGGTGCCTCAGTGACTATCTTTACAGTTGATCACTGCCGCAGTGGTAAAAAAATACTATGTAGTGTGTCCCTCAATTACAAGCCCTCCTCCATTATACGTGCCCCAGTGACTGGGCCTCCTCTGTGATTAGTAATTATTCCCCCAGCGACTAGCACTCCTCTGTAAAAGTTGTCCTTTCATAATAGGTGCCTGAGGGACTGGTCTTCCTCTGCTATAAATGAATCAGTGACTAACCCTCCTCTGTGAGGTTTGCTCCTGTGACTAGTCCACCTTAGCAATGGGTGTCCCAGTTGGGTGTATCAGTGACAGGCACTCCTTTGTGATTTGTGTTCCATTGATTGCCCTTTCTCCATAATGGATGCCCAAGTGACTCACCCTTCTCTGTTACAGATGTCCCAGCAAATTGTCCTCCTTTGTTATGGATGACACAGCGAGTAGCCCTTGTCTGTGTTGGGTGTATCAGTGACTAGCCCTCCTATGTAGGAAGGGCTCC
>NW_006998422.1:0-995 GCF_000164805.1 Carlito syrichta | reverse complement strand
TTTTGGCCGACTGGCTTGCTAAGCTAACTTGTCAGCTGACAAGATGGTCGACTAGTCGGCTGTTTGGTTAGGTGACTTAACTAGTTGGCCGACTAGTCGGCCGACAGCTTAGCTGACTTAACTAGTCAGCCAGCGAGCGAGCACACAGGTGAGCTTACTTAACGAGTCTGCCAGCGAGTGAGCTGACTGGTCAGCAGACTTAACCAGTCGGCCGGTGAATGAACCCACTGGTCAGCTGACTTAACTAGTTGGCCTGCGAGTGAGCCGACTGATCAGCTTACTTAACTAGTCGGCTTGTGAGTGAGGCGACTGGTCAGGTAAGTTTAGTTAGCTAGCGAGTGAGCCGATTGGTCAGAAAAATTAACAAGTCACCCGGCGAGTGAGCCAACGGGTGAATCAACTTAACTAATTGGCTAGTGAGTGAACCAACGGGTGAGATGCCTTAACCAGTTGGCTGGCGAGCGAGCCAACTGGTGAACTGCCTTAACTAGTCGGCTGGTGAGCAAGTGAAGCAAGCTGACTAGTTAGCTGTCCTGTTGGCTTGTGAGTGAGCCTACAAGTTAGTTGACCTATTGACTGGTGATCGAGGCGACTAATTTGCTGACCAATTGGTAGGTGAGGGAGCAGACTATTTAGATGACCTGATGGAAAGCAAGTGAGCCCACTAATTAGCTGACCAGCCAGCTGAGTTGCTAGCTGACTAGATAGTTAAGTAACTAGCTTACATACTACCTGACTTAACTAGATAGCTGACTAGCTAGCTGGCTATCTAGCTGACATACTAGCTAGCATACAAGATATCTAGCTGTATAGCCAGCTGACTTAACTAGCTCGCTAACTGGCAAGTTAACTAGCTAGCTGACTTAAATAGCCAGCTGACTAGCTAGCTGACTAGCTGGCTGACTTGACTAGCTAGCTGACTAGCTGGCTGACTTAACTAGCTAGCTATCTAGTTGCTTGACTTAACTAGCTGACGAGGTAGTTGGCTGGTTAGC
>NW_006998421.1:0-993 GCF_000164805.1 Carlito syrichta | reverse complement strand
CATAAACATATACAATATTACATGTCAAGTAAAAAGGAAAATAGTCAATTTCTTTCCAGGGTCATCAATATAAATTCTCTATTATCAGATCGGGATCCAATACCAGCAGCAGCCCCTGTGAACTTGTTGGAAATGTAAATTTTCACATCTCACAAATTAATAAAAAGTTAGAAACATTACAAAAATTACCAAAATGTGACACAGACACATGAACTTGTTATATGCAAATTGTTAAAAATCAGATAACTAGCCCAATCAAAGGTCAAATTAATAAGTAAGTCCTTTATTAAAGTCAGAGGTCGAGAGGGGTATCATGCCTCCCAAACTCTTGACAATGAATGAAATTTGTGGGAAATCTTTTTTTTTTTTTTTTGAGTTGGAGTCTCACTCTGTCGCCCAGACTGGAGTGTAGTGGCCACTCCCAGCCACCGCAGCCTCGACCTGCTGGGCTCTGGTGATCCTTCTACCTCAGCCTTCCAAGTAGCCAGAATTACAGGCATGCGCTACCACGCCCGGCTGATTTTTTTGATTTATTGTAGAGATGAGGTCTTGCTGCCCAGGCGGGTCTTGAACCCGCAGGTTCAGGCAATCCACTCACCTCAGCCTCCTAAAGATGCGGGATTACAGGCTGAGTCACCGAGCCCGGCGGGAAATCTTTATAGGCAAAAGCAATTGGGAAAGTGAGTCATTGCAGAGATAAACACATGAAACACATGTTCTGGGGTTTGACACATAGTATATTTAGATAAGGGGGCACACAGTATACTCAGATAAGGGGGAAACTGTTAGAGCACTGAGTGGGGTGTAGGGCTGTGAGGGTTGTTCATGAGCAAAATTTTAAAATTCTTGTATCAGCCACACAGAAGTTTAGTAACAAGTTAACAACATGAAGACAAGTCACAAAATGGAATTTTACATTTTAAATACAAACTTAGGTTTTATCCAATTCACTGCAAACACTTTAAACATTTCATAAATTATAGCCAAAACACT
>NW_006998420.1:0-811 GCF_000164805.1 Carlito syrichta | reverse complement strand
GAAAACCTTATGTTGTATGAAAGATACCAGACATAAAAATTTCTCATTTTATTTTATCCTATCTTATGAAATGTAAAAATATGCAAATATCTAGAAACAGGAAGTAGATTATTGGTTTCTAGGGACTGAGGGAAGAGAACAATAAGTTGTGACTTAATGAGTATAGAGTTTCATTGCTTTAATTCAAAATTTAATATTTTTAATTTTTTAGAGAAAATTGGTTTCATACAGAAGCTTGTTATAACATTAAAAAATTTGATAAACATTTTAACACATTTCACCACATAAATTTTCTTTAAAGAAAATAAACAGGAAATAATCTTCAAGTCTTCCTTTTATAATGACAGTTATGCAATTTCCCTTCTTACCTTCAGGCCACCTTAATCATGAATTTGGCATGCATCCATAGTACATTTCAAAAATTACTTTATTTATTACTATTAATATGTAGTATTTTGTGTAATTTTTATTTACATAAATGTAATTCTGTATCTTTTTTTCCAAAACCTTAGTTTTTCTCCACATTATGTTTTAGGGATAATAATATTTTGATTCTAATATTCATACTTTAAAAACTTGTGTAGTTGTCATGAGACATTAGCACAATTTATTTAAAATAGTTTTTGTAATTTCTGCTTTTGTATCCTGTTCATTATTGAGGTAGAATATTCATAAACAATTAGCAGCCTGAAAAAAATATGATCTTTTATTGTACAAAATGATAGAACATCTTGTTTAAATTAAAAGTTTTAATTAGATATTTTGCTACATGATGACAAATATCAGTATTTCTCAAGTATCTAGACATTTG
>NW_006998419.1:0-749 GCF_000164805.1 Carlito syrichta | reverse complement strand
TCTGCTGATGCGGAAACCAACAGATCAAACATTTTATTCATCTTGAAAAATACCTTGGACAATTGTAATTTTAGCACTAAGTTTCATGTTTCCTAACTGGAAAGTTAGTGCTCAGCGAATTTCAATGCCTCTCTCTATTGTCTCATAAGAAGCCAAGAAGGGTGGACTTCAATTCACATGAGGACATGTATTCACTTTGAGTGTCACCATGAAGTCACACTGGTAGTCATTTGCAATTATGTTGAATGATAGAAAGCAGAGACTGGCATCAGGAGACCCAGGTCACAGTCTCTCCTCTGTCTCTAGTCAATCCCTTAACTACTCTAGCTTCAGTTTCTTTATCTATACAATGATAAGTTGGTTTAGATCAAGAGTCAGAAGTCCAAATACCTACATGGGCAGGGCAGGTGACAGAAGCATAAAAGCTTACATCACGGCATATCACAGCATCACCACTTATTTGCTTCACAGTCGCAAAAACAACTGTGTTGAAATTTCACTCTCTTTTATATATCATTAAGCTTTTCATCAGGCATCTTTTCACATACCAGTCATTCAGTCATGGTTCTTTTTATGGTTTGTTTTCCTAATGGAGGATTATGCTGTATTCTTTTGCTACAGATGCACTTTGTCGGTATATTCAACCCAGAAATCCTCTTTATGTTCTGAAAAAGTAAGTCTGACTCACATTTTTCTGTTTTTTATTTCTCAAAAGTACATGGGTATGGGGACACATTTAGTTTTTAGTG
>NW_006998418.1:0-743 GCF_000164805.1 Carlito syrichta | reverse complement strand
TAGTCAGCTAGCTAGCTAGTTAGCTAACGAGTAAGTCAGCTGGTTGATTCAGTTAGATAGCTCATTAGCTAACGAGTTAAGTCAGATGATTAAGTCAGCTAGCTAGAATGTTAGATAACGAGTAAGCTAACTATGTAGCTATCTGGTTGTCAGCTAGCTAGCTAGGCATCTATTTAAATCAGTTTGTTAGCTAGGTATCTAGGTAGTTAGCTAATATCTTAAGTCAACTGGTTAGCTAGGCAGCTAGCTAGTTAGCTAACTATTTAAGTCAGCTGGCTAGCTAGGTAGTTAGGTTGTTATGTAAGCTAGCTAAGTCAGCTGGCTAGCGAGCTGGCTAGCTAGGCAGCAAGCCAGTTAAGTCAGTTGGCTAGCCAGCTGTCTAACTGGTTAATTCAGCTAGTTAAGAGAACTGACAAGGCAACTGGCAATGTAGGTAGCTAGCTAGTTAAGTCAGCTAGATAGCTTCCTGGTTAGTTAGTGATGTCAGTGAGTTAAATCAGCTGGGTAGCCAACTGGGGAGCTGGTTAAGTCAGCTAGTTTAGTCAGCTCTCTAGCCAGCTGGCTAGGTGCGTAGTTGGCTACATAAGTCAGCTTGCTAGCCAGCAGGCTAGCTCTTCAAGTCAGCTACTTAAGTCAGTAGGCTTGCCTGCTGGCTAGGTGCGTAGCTAGCTAGTTAATTGAGCTGGCTAGCCAGTTTGCTAGCTAAAGTCATCTGGGTATGTCAGCTGACTAGCCATGTGTCT
>NW_006998417.1:0-710 GCF_000164805.1 Carlito syrichta | reverse complement strand
GGTGGCAGCAGCAGTCACCAGACCTCTCAGGGAGCAAAAGCCCATTGGGTTGCATGTGGACTTGAGTGGTGCCTCTGTCCAGACTGCAGGGAGCTTCATGCATTCTTCGGGGGGTGACAAAAGGGGGCTCCCCATGACTAGGGTTGTAGTGGTGCATGAAAGGTGTGAGAAGCCCCAGGGGTTTTTCACAGACACTCAACCCTTCCCTTCATGGGGAATCCTTTCCCAGTTCCGCGTGCCAGGACTGGGTCTTTAAGCAGCTGAGACTTGGTCTCTTTCACCGTCAGTGATCCTAGATGCTTTTCTGATGAACGTCAGTGTTATCTTCCAGATGGTTTCCTGGAGAATTCACATGAATTAGCTATTTCAGGCCTTCTCCATGAGAGAGGTGCTCACTAGCTACTTCCAGTCAGCCATCTTGGCTCCCAGTCAAGAATAAGTTTAGAACCTCGAAAGTACCTTTGTCCTCCAACAGGGTGTCGGTGAGTCTCTCAAGGTTCTTCCACAAGGAGAAGAGAAGAGAGGAAGTAAAAAACTTGCTCAGAGTCCTGCCTTATGGTCCTGTCATAACCAAACCAGCCCTATGGATAGTCTGGTTCAAGCCTCTCGCTTTTTAAAAAAAAATTTATTTTAAAGATGTGGGGTACAGTTCAGGATTAGGTATACAAGTGTTCATTGTACAGGTAAAGTTTGGGCCTCCCTTTGGTCCG
>NW_006998416.1:4419-5625 GCF_000164805.1 Carlito syrichta | reverse complement strand
CTAACAACCTGACTCAACCTGCTCACTTAACCCATTAACTCACTAACTAGCTAACTGTCTTCACCAGCTGACAATTAGAAAACTGACTTAACTAGCTGACTTAGGTAGCTGACTTAACTACTTAGCTAGCTGACTTAACTGACTGACTTACCTAGTTAGCTAGCTGACTTAATTACCTGAATTAAATAATTACTTAACTATTTAACTAGCTGAATAACTAGCTGACTTATCTCTTTACCTAACTAATTTGGTAGCACACTTAAGTAGCTGAATTAAAGTTAGCTAACTAGTGAGCTAGCTGACTTAGCTACCTGACAGCTAGCTAGCTGGTTAGCTAGCTGACTTAACTAGTTGGCTAATGAGATAACTAGCTGACTTAACAAGTTGGTTAACCAGTTAGCTAACTGTTTTAACTAGTTGGTAAACGAATTAACTGGCTGACTTAACTAGTTGTTCAATGAGTTAGCTAGGTGACATAACCTGTTGGCTGATGAGTCGGCAAACTAGTTAGCTGGTTTAACACGTTGGCTGACTATTAGGCCAACTTGTTAGCTCACGTAACAACGTGGCCCACAATTCAGCTGACTAGTTAGCTGGATCAACGAGTTGACTGACGAGTTGGCCCAATAGTTTGCACGCTTAACTGGTTGACAGGCTGGTTTCCTGACCTAACTAGTCAGCTGACCATTTGGCTATTTTCCTCACTTAATGATTCGGCCGACTAGTTAGCTGAGCTAACTTTTCAGCTGTCAAGTTGGCCAACTAGTCAGCCAATTGGTTAGATAAAATAACTAGTTAGCTGGCTAGTCGGTCAACTGCTTATCTGACATAACTAGTCGGCAGGTGTGTTAGCCGAGAGGTCAGCTGAATTAACTAGTCAGCAGGAGAGTGAGCCTACTGGTCAATTGACTTAACTAGTTGTTCAGTGAGTGAGCCGACTGGTCATTTCACTTAACTCTTTGACGGGCGAGTGAGCTGACTGGTCAGCTGAATTTAGTCAGCTGACGAGTGAGCCGACTGGTCAGAAGACTTAACTAGTCAACCAGTGATTGATCCGATCAGTGAGATGACTTAACTCTTCAGCCGTCAAGTGAGCCGATTGGTGAGCTGCCATAACTATTCCGACAGTGAGCTAACCGACTGGTGATCTGACTTAACAAGTTGGCTGGCGCACATCTGACTAGATAGCTGATGTGTTGGCCTGCA
>NW_006998416.1:0-3190 GCF_000164805.1 Carlito syrichta | reverse complement strand
CCAGCTAGCCAGATGGCTAGGCAGATGACACAACTATCTGATTTAACTAGTTAACCAGGTGGCTAGCCAGCTTACTTAACTAGCTGACATCCTTAGCTAGCCAGGTGACTAGCCAGCTGACTTAATTACCTAGCTACCTATGTATCCCACTGGCTTGCGAGCAGACTTAGCAACCTAGCTACCTAACTTACCAGGTGACTAGAGAGCTGACTTTAATAGGTGACTTAACTAGATAGCCAGCTGGCTAGACAGCTGACTTAACTAGCTATCTACCCACTAGGCAGTTGTCTAGCCAGCTGACTTAACTAACTTATAGACTAGCTAAACAGCTCACTTAACTAACTGACTTAACTACCTATTTTCCTAAATTGCCAGCTGACTTTACCACCTAGCTAGCCGAATTAACTAGCTGACTAAACATGCTATCCAGCTTACATAAACAGCTGACTTAACAAGCTAGCTACCTAGCTAGCCAGTTGACTTAACTAGCTGAAATATCTAACTAGCCGGCTCTCTGGACATCTGAATTGACTAGCTTTTTGACTAGCAAGAGAGCTGGCTAGCCAAATGACATAGCGAGGTGACTAAATTCGCTAGGAATCTGGTAAGTAGTCTGACTTAACTACTTGATAAACGTGCTAGGGAGCTGGCCAGCCAGGTGACTAAGCTAGCTGACTTAACTAGTTATCGAGCTGGCTAGCCAGCTGACTTAACTAGCTCTCTACCTCTCTAGCCAACTGGATAGCGAGCTGACTTAACTAGTTGACTTAATTAGCTAGCTATCTGGCCATCCAATTGAATTAACTAGGTCACTACATAGCTAGGCAGCTAGCTAGCCAGCTGAGTTAAATAGCTCTCTTAACTAGCTGACCTGCTTTCTAGTCAGTTGAAATAACTAGCTTTCTACATAGCTAGGCAGCTGGCTATCCAGCTGAATTAACTAGGTGACTTATCTAGCTATCCAACTATCTAAACAGCTGACTTAAATAGCAAGCTACCTAGCTAGCCAATGGGCTAGTCAACTGACTTATCTAGGTGACTTAACTATCTAGACAGAAGGCTATGCAGTTGACATAATTATCTAGTTACCTAGCTAGCAAGCTGGCTAGCAAGCTGACTAAACTAGCTGTCTAGCTTAAGTGCCTAGCTATGTAACTAGCCAGAAGGCTAGCTAGCTGACTTAGCGAAGAAGCCAGCTGGCTAGCCAGCAGACTTAATTAGCTAGCTACCTAGTCAGACAGCTGGATAGCCAGCTGACTTAACTAGTTGACATGACTAAACGCCTGATGCCTAGACAGGTGACATAATTAACTACATACATTCATAGTCCACTGGCTTGCCAGCGAACTTAATTACCTAGCTACCTAGCTAGCCTCCTGGCAAGCGAGCTGGCTTAACAAGGTGACTTAACTAGCTAGCCAACTGGCTAGCTAGCTGACTTAACCAGCTAGCTATCTGCTAGGCAGCAGGACACACAGCTGACTCAACTAACTGACTTAACTAGCTAGCCAGCTTACCTAACTAGCTGACTTAACTAGCTAACTATGTACCCAGTAGGCAGACTTAACTAGTGGCTTTAACTAGCTAGCTCCCTAGCTGGATATCATATAGCTAGCTGACTTAACTAGCTAACTACCTGACATATCTAGCTGAATTAACTAGCTAGCTACCTACCTAGCCAGCTGACTTAACTAGCTGAAATAACTAGCAACCCAGCTGTCTACGCATCTGAAGTAACTAACTTTTTAATAGCTAGCCAGCTGGCTAGACAACTGACTTAACCAGTTGACTTAACTAGCTAGCCAGATGGTTAGCTAGCTGAATAAACTAGCTGACTTAACTAGTTTGCCAGCTGGCTAGCCAGCTGACTTAATTGCCTAGCTACCTAGCTAGCCAGCAGCCTTGCCAGCAGACTTAACTAGCCGACTTAACATAGTAGCCAGCTGGTTAGCCAACAGACTTAACGAGCTAGCTACCTAGCTAGACAACTGGATAACCAGGTGATTAAACTAGGTGATATAGAAAGATACCCTCAAGGATAGCCAGATCACTAAACTAGCTACCTACCTACAAAGCCTGCTGGATTACCAGCTGAGTTAATACCTAACTACCTAGCTAACATGCTGGCCAGTGAGCTGATTTAACTGCATGACTTAACTAGCTAGCCAGCTGGAAGGCCAGCTGATATAACTCGCTTGCTACCCTGATTTGAAGCTGGCCAGACAGCTGACGAACTAAATGACTTAACTAGCTAGCTGCGTAGCTAGCCAGATGACTTAACTAGCTAACTTAACTAGCTATCTACCTAGCTAGCCAACTGGCTGGCCAGCTGAAATAACTAGCTGACTTATACTGCTAGCCAGCTAGCTGGCCAGCTGACTTAACTAGCTGAATTAAGTAGGTAGAGTGCTGGCTGGCCAGTTTAATTAACTAGCTGACTTAACCAGCTAGCCACCTGGTTATCCAACCTTCTTAACTAGCTAGCTGCTTATCTAGCTAGCTGGGAATCCAGCTCAATTAACTACCTGACAACTTTTTAGCCAGCTGGCTAGCCAGCTGACTTAATTAGCTTGCTACCAAGCTAGCCAGTATGGTAGCCAGCTGTATTAACTAGTTGACTTAACCTGCTAGCCAACTGGCTAACCAGTTGACTCAACTAGCTGACTTAACTAGTTAGCCAGCTGGCTAGCCAGCTGACTTAACTAGCTCTCTATATAGCTAGCTAGCTGACTAGCCAGCTGACTTAACTTGCTGAGTTAATTACCTAGCCAGCTGGATAGCCAACTGGCTTAACTAGCTCACTACTTAGCTAGTCAACTGGCTAGCCATCTGACTTAACTAGCTGACATAAATAGCTGGCCTGATTGCTAGTCAGCTGAATTAACTTGCTTGCTATACAGCTAGCTAGTTGGCTGAGTCAGCTCACTAAACTAGGTGACTTAACTACCTAGCCAGCTGTCAAGTTAGCTGAGTTAATTAGCAAGCTCCCTAACTAGCCAGCTGGATAGTCAACTGACTTAACTAGGCAACTTAACTAGCTAGCAATAAGTCTAGAGAGCTGAAATAACTATCTAGCTACCTAGCTAGCCAGCTATCTAGCCAGCTGACTTAACTAGGTGACTTAACTAGCTAGCAAGCTGGTTACCTGACTGAAATAACTACCTAGGTACCTAGCTTGCCAACTGTATAG
>NW_006998415.1:0-671 GCF_000164805.1 Carlito syrichta | reverse complement strand
CTGTCCTCTGTGATGGGTGACACTGTAGCTGTTTCTGCACTATGATAGATGCCACAGTGACTGGCATTCTCTATAATTGGTGGTCCAGAGACTAATCCTACTCTGTGTTGTGTGTCCCTTTGACTGGTTCACCTCTGTGATTGTTGAAACACGGATTGGTCCTCCTCTATTATGGGTGATACAATGACGACCTCTCATCTGGGTTGGTGTCCAGTTACTAATTCTTCTTTGTAATGGATGCCCCAGTGTGAAGCTATACTCTATGATGTGTTCCTCGGTGACTGTTCCTCCTCTATTTTTAATGTTTCACTGACTGGGCCTTCTCTGTGATCACTGTTCCAGGAACTATCTCTCTTCTGTAATAAGTGCCACAGTAATTGGCTCTTCATTTGTGTTAGAAAACCCAATGACAGATCCATGACAGATCTGTGAAAGGTACCCCAGAAACGGTTTCTCCACTATGATGTGTTCTCCAGTGATTAGGCTTCCTCCATGATTGCTGTCACAGTGGTTAACCTTCCTCTGTGATGTGTGCCCCACTGACTGGGATTCCTCTGTGATTGGTGTCCCAGTGACTATCCCTCCTTTGTGATCACTGCCTCAGTGATTGTCTCTCTTTCTAATGGATGCCCCACTAGCAACCTCCTCTATCATCTGTCCCTCAGTGATTG
>NW_006998414.1:0-682 GCF_000164805.1 Carlito syrichta | reverse complement strand
TAAAACTAGCCCTGGGAAAATCCTTGAACAAAATATAACTCCATCTATAATAAATCATACTATGAGAATAAGGCTTTGTCTACATGACCACTGATGATTTAAGTAATGACATTTTCAAAGCTTGCTTAATAGTAGTTTTGCTAGTCCATCATACTGAATACACTAGATTTAATGAGTTAGTTTAAACCATATACCATCAGGCCAGAGCATAGATCGAAATCAAACATTGTTGGGAGCCAGCCTTGGAGGCCCACCTGATTGACAGGGTCCTGGTGGGCCAAAGACTCTGGGCTGCAGGGCAAGCCTGAGAAGCTGAGGCCCTTCTGTCTTCCACCTCTGCTATTTGGTACCGCTGAAGAATTCTGCGCAGTCGTGGAAGAAGAAAATGGCAAGTTTATGTGAAGTACTCACAGCTAACCTGAGAATGTCATGGTTTATTTTTCTATTTCCCACTATGCCATTTGACCTTTTCTAACATATGCAAGGTTAAACTCTGAAACACATCAAGAATGCTTTCTTTCACTTGGTTATAAGTTACTAGATATTGCTTGAATAATAAATGATATAAATATATTCACTTCTTATTTGATTTAGAATTATGTAGTTTAGTGTTTAGACATAAGGTTTTTAGAAGCACAAGTTTATAGTAAGTTCATTATGAATTCATTATAAGTTCTAACAG
>NW_006998413.1:0-555 GCF_000164805.1 Carlito syrichta | reverse complement strand
AACTACATCATTAAAGTCATCTTCTCAAATTGTTGTCAGTGGCAGAGTTGTTATGAATTATCTAGTCCATTATTCCTGAGAGTAGAATTCCTACATGCCTACGTTTTTTTGGTTTTATTTTTTGAGTTGGTGTCTCACTCTGTTGCCCAGCCTAGAGTGCAGTGGCCGCTCCCGGCCACCGCAGCCTCGACCTGCTGGGCTCCGGCGATCCTTCCGCCTCAGCCTTCCGCGTAGTGGGAATTACAGGCATGCACTACCATTCCCGGCTGATTTTTTGATTTATTGTAGAGATGAGGTCTCGCCAAGTTGCCCAGGCAGGTCTCGAACCCCGGGCTCAGGCAATCCACTCACCTCAGCCTCCCAAAGGCGGCGGAATTACAGGCTGAGCCACTGACCCCGGCCATGCCTACATTTTAAAAGAAACCGTCCAAAAAGCTCCCAAAATAGTCTCTAGATAGTCACATGATTGATCACATGGCTACACCTAACTGCAAAGGCACTTGAGCAATGTCATCTTTCATCTAGCTGATAATATGCCCGGCTTAAAATGGGATT
>NW_006998412.1:0-724 GCF_000164805.1 Carlito syrichta | reverse complement strand
AGAGTCAGACTGGCAGGCAGTAAGAGACAGTGAGGTTAGAGTACAAGAGCTTGTGTACTGGGAGTGAGAGATTCTGCCATAAGACCTCGAGTCAGGGTTATTTACCTCTTTTTTTCTTATAGAATCACAGACACACACACACACACACACACACACGGAAAAAAATACCAGAGAGAATGCTGATATTTCAGCTCCCTGAGTTACTAAGATCAATTCTCTGTAAGTTGGTAGAAACCCGCACATTCAAGTGACATAGTGAGCTTAATCATTCAGCTAAAATGTATTAGGACCTCCTAGGTGCCAGGGAGTGTAGTATAGTTTAAAATGTCAACCAAATCCAATATCTTCATTTTTCCTATGGGGAACAGAAATCCCAAGAATTTTAGTGACCTGTCCAAGAACTAAAATTAGTAGCAAAGTGTGGACAAGCACTTAAACTAGTGTACTTTCTGTCATTTCACATACTCTTTCTTTTTAAAAAAAATTTATTTTCTTTTGAAGATGTGGAGTACAATTCAGGATTAGGTATGCAAGTGGTCATTGTACAAGTAAAGTTTGGGCTTACCTTTGGTCCCCACTTTGCCTGGTTTGAGATCAGATACCCTTATTAATGTTATATGCCTCTCACTCCCTCCCCTGACAGTCTCTGGCTACAGTCAATCCCTTTCTTATAGTATTACAGTAAATACTCAGGGTCCACTTATGAGTGAGAATATAAGATACT
>NW_006998411.1:0-805 GCF_000164805.1 Carlito syrichta | reverse complement strand
CAAGTAGCCAGAATTACAGGCATGCGCTACCACGCCTGGCTGATTTTTTGATTTATTGTAGAGATGAGGTCTCGCTGCCCAGGCGGGTCTCGAACCCACGGGCTCAGGCAATTCATTCACCTCAGCCTCCCAAAGGCGCGGGATTACAGGCTTGAGCCACCGAGCCCGGCTGATCTAAGATTTTTATATGATTTTTTAAGTTGCTTTTTCTATCTCTGCCAAAATAAAATTGAAAATTTGAAATAGATTAATTGCATTGAATCTCTGGATAACTTTGGGCAGTATGGACAGCTTCACAATATTAAGTATTCACACTCGAAGAAGAGTGTGCTCAAGGCTGCTGTTTAATTTCCATATATTTGTGAATTTTTCAGTTTTTAATTTGGCAATAAATAATAATCTATAAGTTTTCAATTTTTAAAAATTTGTTAAGACTTGTTTTGTGGACTAACAGATGGTCTATCTGGAAGAATTTTTATAAGCTATTGAGAAGATTGTATAATCTGTTTTGTGGTGTGTTCTGTTATACATCTTTTAGCTGTAGTTGTTTTATAGTGCTTTCAAGTCCTGTTTCCTGTGTATTTCTTGACTCAAATCTGTTATGTTTGCTGTATATTTGGGAACCCAGATGTGAGAAATAGGTATACACACACACACACACACACACACACAGACGCACACACGTTATAATTTCCTAGTGAATATTTTATAAAATATGGCAGTTTATGACTTAAAATGTATTTTGCCTGATATAATTGTTATCTCTCTTGCTCTCATTTGGTTAACATTTGTATAGAATGTCTTT
>NW_006998410.1:0-774 GCF_000164805.1 Carlito syrichta | reverse complement strand
TCAAAAAATTAGCCAGGTGTGTTGGCGCATGCATGTAGTTCCAGCTACTTGGAAGACTGAGGCGGAAGGATCACTGAACCCCAGCAAGTCAGGGCTGCAGTGGCTGTGAGCGTGTCACTGCCCTCCAGCCTGGGTAACAGAGTGAGACTCCAACTCAAAACAAAAAAAAAATTATTATACAGCTGTATAAAATATTTCCTTTGTCCCTTTCTTCCTTCCTTCCTTCCTTCCTGCCTTCCTTCCTTCCTTCCTTTCTTTCTCTCTCTCTCTCTCTCTCTCTCTCTCTCTCTCTCTCTCTCTCTGTCAAAATCTCACTCTGTTGCCCAGGCTGGAGGGTAGTAGCACGATGATGGCTACCATAGTCTTGACCCGCTGAGCTCAGGCAATCTTTCCACTTCAGCCTTTTATTCAGCCTTTTAAGTAACTGGGACTACAGGTGTGCACCACCATGCCCAGCTAATTTTTTTTTTTTTTTAATTATAGTGATGAGGTTTCATTATGTTTCCAAGGCTGGCGTTTTTGTTTTTAGTTGGTTTGTTTTTGAGTTGGGTCTCACCCTTTTACCTAGACTGGAATGCAGTAGCATGTTTGCAGTTCACTGCCGCCCTCAAACTCCTAGGCTCAAGTAATTATTCTTCCCCAGCCTTCCGAGTAGCTAGGACTACAGGTGTGCACCACCATGCCTGGCTAATTCTTCATTTTTTAATTTTTGTAGCAACAAGGTCTTACTATGTGACCTAGGCTGGTGTCGAGCTCCAGTGCTCAAGCAATCTG
>NW_006998409.1:0-792 GCF_000164805.1 Carlito syrichta | reverse complement strand
GGGAAAGGGAGGGCATTACTTTCAATCCATCAGCACACACAGTGGCCGAGATGGGAACATGGTTGGAACCTGGGAGCTTGAGACCAGGCTGGTCACCATAGCAAGCCCCTACTATGACCCCAAGCAAAATCAAGAAAACTTTGGGTGAGGACAGGCCTTGACGGGAGGCTCTCATCCGGCCCAGAGTTCAAGACCAGGCAGGAAGACCAGGATGTCAACCAAATGGTAAAGCTGTGATTGCAGCATTGTGGGAGGCCCCAGCCAAGAGGATGGCACTAGTTGGGCAGTTTGAGAGCAACCTGGGTAACCTGGTGAGGAAAGAAAAGAAAAGAAAGAAAGAAAGAAAGAAAGAAAGAAAGAAAGAAAGAAAGAAATCCATTCCAGTGCAAACCTACTGCCCTCAGTACTTCCTTCCTGCCCCCACCACATGTGAGGGTCCCCCAAGCTCAGCACCTTCCAGCCCCAAACGCCCCAATGGCTTCCCCAGCTTTGGTGCGGGAGTTTCTGAGGATCCCTAGTCTGGTTCTTGCCGGCTCTCCTTTCCGAGGAGAGAAATGTGCCCCAGGCAGACCGAGCCTCTGACTCGGCAATGAGGACCTTCCAACAAGAAAGGCCAGGGACATGGCCCTCGCCAGGGAAATTTTTGCCCCTCGAATCCCATTTTTCCTGACTCTAGAGACAGTCACCCTGTGAACACAGCATGCGCACTTGAGAATCTGTGTATGATTCTGATGATTTTGTGGACGGGGTCTGGTTTTATAGCCCAGGTTGGGAACTGTGGACATGACCGTT
>NW_006998408.1:0-394 GCF_000164805.1 Carlito syrichta | reverse complement strand
CATTCCCTTCCTTTTTCTTACTACCTTTTGCTTTCAGGGAGTAAACCAATTCTCCCCCTGAATGGATAGATTCCAAGGCAGTGGAACGTACGTTGCAGGATATTCATACACATGTTGATGGATACTGGGATCTGTAGATAGATTTTGAATCACAGCCTCCCCCTGAATTCAATCTTAAAACTGCACTGAAAATTTACAACTCTCAACCCACATTCAAGCTCCAGAAGTAAACAAAGCTAGAGGATTAACACCTGGAAGGATAGTATAACAAGAGATCAGAAGTAAAAGCAACGCTGACACCCCTGAACAGCAAAATTAATGAAGGGGGTCAGGAAAAAAGTCAGGAGGAGAATCTACACAAATAAAGAAAATACAAAAGAAAAATATAGGTCTC
>NW_006998407.1:0-777 GCF_000164805.1 Carlito syrichta | reverse complement strand
TTTTCTACCTGTTTCAGGGGTAGATTTATTTAGGTGCTTTTTTAATTTTAAGGTGGAAACATTGGTACTCATGTAGATCTCTTTTTTTTGTAATATATGCATACAATTCCCTCTAAACACTATCTTTGTTTCATCCTACAAATGTTTGTTATATTTTAATTTTTATTAATTTAAAATATTTAATCTCTCTTGAGATTTCTTTGACCCATGTGTTATTTAGTTTTATGTTATTTTAATCTATAAATATTTTAAGACTTTCTAGCTATTTTTTGTGTTCATTTTTTATTTTAATTCCATTGTGGTTTAAAGGCATACTTTTATGTAAAATGCATTTTTTTTTAATTTGCTAAGGTATATTTGATAACTCAGAATGTGGTTTGTCTTCATGAATGTTCCATGTAAGCTTGATAAGAACCTGTGCTTTAATGTTGTTGGATTATTTTTTCCAAATGTCAATTAAAATCAGTTGACTGATTCTGTCATTCAGTTCTACTTTGTACTTACTGACTGGGTGTGGTGGCTCATACCTGTAATGCCAGCACTTTGGGAGACTGAGGCGAGAGGATTATCTGAGCCCAGGAGCTTGAGACCAGGCTGGGCAACATGGTGAGATCTCAACCATACATCAAAAAACTTAGCCAGACATTGTGGTGCGCCTGTGGTCCCAGCTACTCAGTTGGCTGAGATGGAAGGATTGCTTGAGTCCAGCAGGTCGAGGCTGTGGCAGCTGTAATCATGCCACTGCACTTGTTTGGGCGACAGAGTGACACTCAGACT
>NW_006998406.1:0-6345 GCF_000164805.1 Carlito syrichta | reverse complement strand
TTAGGCACCCATCAGAGAGAGGTCCAGTCACTGGGTCACCCGTTATCGAGACGCTCTAGTCATTGTGGCAACATCCCAGGGAATTACAAGTCATTGGGCACCCAGGATATATAAAGACCAGTCACTAGGGCACCCGACACAAAGGCGAACCAATCACAGGTGCAACCATCACAGAGGATGGCTTTTACCTAAGGAAACCATCCCAGATGAGGGACAGACATGAGGCACCCATTAGAAGGAGAGTCAGTCATTGGTGCACTGATCACTGAGGACAGCCAGCTACTGGGACATCCATCACACAGGAGGCCTGGTAATTGGGCATCCTGCAAAGTCAAGGGCTAGTCTTTTGTGTACCCATCACAAAGAAAGCCCAGTCACTGAGGTACCAATAACAGAGACACTGAGACAACCATCAATAAAGAAACACATCTCTGGGCACCCATCAAAGTGGTGGGCAAGGCACAGAGGGTTCCATAACAGAGAAGAACCATTCAGGCAGAGGACCAATCACTCTAGCACCCATCACAGAATGCCAGTCACTACCCATTATTGAAGAGGACCAGAAAGTGGGACATACATCACAGAGGAGGAATAGTCACTGGGGCACACATTTTAAAGGAGGCCCACTTACTGGGACACCCATAATAGAATAAGGCAAGTCACTGTGGCACCCATCACAGAGGAGGACCAGTTATTAAGGCACAAATCACAGAGGAAACCCAGTCACTGTAGCACCTATTATGGATAAGGGCCTGTCACTGGGGCACTCTTCAAAGAAGAAGGGTAATCACATGGGCACCCACACCAAAGAGAGCCTGCCACTGGGACACCCTTCATACAGGAGAGACAGCCAGTGGGGAATGCAGCAAAGAGGAGAGCAAGTCACTGGGGCATCCATCAAAGAGGTCAGCGATTGGAAATCCAATAATAGTAGGCAAAGAATCACAGGGTCATCCATCAAGAAGAGTCCAGTGACTAGGGTACCCATCCTGGATGAGAATTAGTCACTTAGGCACCATTTACAAAGGAGAGTCAGTCAATGGACTGACCACAGATGAAGGACAGTCACGTGGGCACCAATTACAAAGGAGAGTCAGTCATTAGCTGACCACAGAGGAAGGCCAATCAATAGGCGCCAAAAACAGAGGAAAGGCAGTCAATGGGGTACTCATTATGAAAGAGGCCCCCAAATTGTGGCACACATTACAGAGGATGGTTAGTCACTGGGGCACCCATTTTGGAAGAGGCTTAGTTGTTAGGACATCCATCATAGAAGAAAACAACACACTGTAGCACCCATAATAGAGAAGGGACAATCATTGGGTCACCAATCACAGAGTTGGTCCAGTCACTATAGCACTTTTTATGGAGTACAGCCAGTCACGGGGCACTCATCAAGGAAGAAGCCTAATCATAGAGATACACATCAGAAAAGAGAGTCTACCACTGGGACATAAATACAATGGACATAAATCAATGGTGTAACCAGCAAACAGAAGGCCTGTCACTGGAAAATCTACAACAGTGGAGTGCCAACACAGGGTCACCCATGACAGAAGAGATCAGTTATTGTGGTACCTATCACATATAAGGGACAGTCACTTGGGTACTGATTACAGAGGACAGCCAGTCACTCGAGGAATGACCGCAAAGGAGAGTCAGTGAAATAGGCACCAAAGGTAGAGGAAGGACAGTCAAAAGGGAGAGCTGGTCATGGGGCTCATGATGACAGAGGAGTCTCAGTCACTGGGAAAACTATCACAGAGGAAAATTAGTCCCTGAGGCACACATTACTGAGGAAGTCCAGTCAATTGGACAGCTATCACAGAAGACAGCAAGTCACTGAGGCACCGATCACAGAGGAGAATCAATTACTGTTTCACCCATCACAGATGAGAGGCAGTCATTTTGGCATGCATCAAAGAGGACAGTCAGTCACTGAAGCACCCATCACTGTGATGAACCAGTCACAATTTCTCCTTTAAAACTGAGGCCTAGTCACAGGGAGAGCCACATAGAGAAGGGCTAGTACTGTGGCACCAATAACATGGGAAGGCCAGTTACTGGGGTATCCTTTATGATGGAGGACCAGTCAGTGAACAACCATCACAGAGGATAGTAGTCACTGTGGTAACCATCACTCTAAGAACCAGTCACTGACACAGCCATCACAATGGCAGGCTTGTCACTGAGGAACACATCATGGAGTACGGCCAGTTAATGAGATATCCTTCAGAGTAGGGGGCTAGTTACTGGTATCTGGGCCTTCTCTGTGATTGTTGTCCCAGTGATTGGCCTTCATATATGTTGGATGCCCCAATGAAAAGGCCTCTCTGTGATGAGTGTCACAGTGATTGGTCCTCCTCCATAATCAGTGCCCCAGTGGCTGGAATTCCTCTGTGATTGGTGTCCCAATGACTGGCCATCTACTGTGATGGGTGCTTCAGTAACAATCCCTCTTTTATGATGTGTCCTAGTAACAGGAAGTCCATTACGGGACAGGATGTACATTACAGAGCATGTTCAGTCACTGGGGAACAAATAGCTGAGTAGTCGCAGTCACTGGGGAACCCATAAAAAAGAGTTAGTAACTGATATACCCACTATATAGCAGACCTAGTCACTGAGGCCATGATGACAGAGGAAAGATGCCACTAGGGCACCCATCACAGGGGAGAATCAGAAACAAGGGTACTTTTCACAGAGGAGAACCAGTCACTGGGGTAGTCATCACAGCAAAGGGCCAGGAACTGGGGCAGCAATTATAGAATAGGCCCAGACACTGGAGAATCTATCACAGAAGAGAGACAGTCACTGAAACACCCAAAACAGAGGAGTGCCAATCACTGGAGCAACAATTATAAAGTATGCCCAGTTACTGGAACATCCATTACAGAGGAAGACTAGTCACTGGGACTCCAATGATTAAGGATGCCCAGTTACTACAAAACACATCATGGAAGAGGGCAAGACATTGAGAGGCCAAATTTAGAGTAGGACCAGTCACTGGGACAGCAATTACAGAAGAGGCACAGTCAATGCAACATCTACTAAAAAGGAGTCAAGTCACTAGGACACCCATAATAGTGGAAGGCAAGACACTTAGTCATTCATCATGAATGAGGCACAGAAACTAGGGCATTCATCACAGTGGCATGCTAGTCTCTGGGGCACGAATGTGGAGGACTTCCTGTTACTAGGACACATCATAAAAGAGGGATAGTTACTGAAGCACCCATCACAGTAGATGACCAGTCATTGGGACACCAATCACAGAGGAATTCCAGCCACTGGGGCACTAATTATGGAGGAGGACAAATCACTGTGACACTCATCACAGAGAGGTCTTTTCATTGGGGCATCCAACATATATGAAGGTCAATCACTGGGACAACAGTCACAGAGAAGGCCCAGATACTGGGGCACATTTTAAGAAGGAGGTGCATTAACTAGTACTCCCATCACAAATGAGTGTCAGTCACTGGAGCATCCATTATGGATGAGTCCCAGTAAGCGAGACAGTCATCAAAGAGGAGGGGCAGTCACTATGGCATCCATCAAAAAGGAAGGCCAATAACAAAGGTATGTATCACAGAGGAAGGCTAGTCACTGGGCCACCCATTATTGTTTAGTTCTTATCACTGTGTCACCCGTCACAAAGCAGGGCCAGTCATAGAGGCCTCAAACACGGAGACGAGTCAGTCACAGGGTGCCAAACATAGGGGGACATTCACTAGGGCACCCATTAGAGAAAAGATACAGTCACTGAAGTTCCTATCACAGATGGGGACCAGTCAGTGGGACAGTCCTTACAAAAAGGGTCATTCACTTGGGCACACAAAAAAAGGAGTGCCAGTCAGTGGTTAACTCATCACAGAAGAGGGGCAGTCACTGAAGGACCAGTCACTGGAGCAAGTCGTTCATGGGGGCACCCCACTCAAAGGAGGTCTAGTCACTGGGACATTAATCACAGAGAAGAAATGGTCACTGTGGCATCCATAGCAGTAGAGAGACTGTTACTGGGGCAGTCTTTATTGTGGAATGTCCTGACCTGTGACAACCTTGTCATGGGAGTGTTAATCATTGGGGCAAACATTATGCACCAGTATCTGGTGCATAAATCACACATGCCCAGCCACTGAGAGACCAATAAGGAGGCATAACAGTCACTGTTGCACACATTTTGGAGAAGGCCCAATGATGGGGCAATGACCACAGAAGAGTGTCTGTCATGGGGGTACCCATCACTGAAAAGGTCCAATCACTAAGACACCAATTATGAAGGAAACAGTCACTGGGGCAGTCATCACAGAGGAATGTCAATCATCTGGACACGCATAATGAAAGAGAGCTAGTCACTGGGCCACAAATTGCAGAGGAGGGCCTGTCACTGGAGCAGTCATCACAGAAGAGGTCCAGTCAAAGTGGCACCAATCACAGAAGAGGACAAGTCAATGGGGCACCCATTACAGATGGGGTTCAATAACTGAGGCAAGAATCACAGAGGAGAGACTTTCACAGGAATATCCATCACAGAAAGGACTAGTCACAGAGTCACCAATCAGAGTGAAGGGCCAGTCACTGGGGCAGCCATCACAAAAGAGGTCAGATCACAGTGGCACCCATAACAGAGGAGGGCAAATCAATGGGGCACTCATTATAGAGAAGAAGTCACTGGGGAAATAATCACAATGGAGAGACAGTCACTGTGACACCCATCACAGAGGACTATTACTGGGTCACCCATAACAGAGGATAGCCATTCACTAAGCAGCCATTACAGAAGAGAGTCAGTCACAGGAGCACCAATCACAGAGGAGGGCCAGTCACTGAGGCACCCATCACAGAAGAGAGTTAATCACTGAGGAACACGTCACAGAAGACTGCAAGTCACTAGGGCATATATTAAAGTGGAGGACCAGTCACTTTTGTACTTATCATGGAGAAGAACTCATCACCAGTGTTCACCTAACAGGAGGAAGCCTGTCACTGAGGCTCCTATCAAATAGCAGGGCTAGTCCCTAAGGCACCCTTTAAGAAGAGGCCCTGTCACAGGGGTATCCATCACAGAAAAGAGATGGTTTCTTGGGCACCCATCACAGAAGAGTACTAGTCCCTGGGACTCCCATTTGAGAAGACATACCTACAGGAGCAACCATCGCAGAGGAGATTCAGTCACTGGGACACCTAACACAGAGGAGATCTAGTTACTGGGGCACCCTTTAAGAAGAGTCCCAGTCACAGGGCCAGCTATCACAGAGGAGATAGTCACTTTAGCACCCTTCCGTGAGGAGACTCAGTCACTGATGTATTCATTTTAGAGGCTGCCCAGTCATTTTTGCACCCATTAGATAGATTGCCAATCACTGCGTCATTGATCATAGAGGATAGCCAATCACTGAGGTACCCATCTCAGATGAGTTCCAGTCACTGGTACACTGACTACAGAGAATATCTAGTCACTGGGGCATTGATCACAAAGACAGCCCAGTCACTGGAGCAAATATTAACATGAATGGTTAGTCACTGAGAAACTCATCTAAGAGGATAACAAATCTCTGGGGCACCTGAAAAGAGGCCTGTCACTGGGGCACCCATCACAGAGGAGAGCCAGTAATGGGCATACATTTGGAGGAGGGCCAATTACTGAATACCCATCACAGAGGAGGGCCAGTCACTAGATTTCCCAACAGAGCAGAGAATCAGTCACTTAGCATTCATCACAGAGGATAACCAGTCATTGGGGCATCTACCAAAGAGGAGAGCCAGTAGTTAGGGCAGACATCACAGAGGTGTCCAGTCATTAGGACATCCATTACAAATGAGTGCAGTAACTGTGATACACCTCATAGATGAGGGCTAGTCACAGGGGAACTGATTACAGAGGAGATTAATACACTGGAGCTCTGATCACAAAGGAAGGAGAGTCAGTGTGACACGAAACACAAAGGAGGGACAGTCACTGGGAAAGTAATCACAGAAGTGGAAGAGTCAGGGGGACACTCAACACAGAAGAGGGTTAGTCACTGGGCACACAACACTGAGGAAAGACAGTCATTGGGGCACTGATAATAGAGGGGGACCAGTCACATTTGCACCCATAACAGAAGCAGGCCAGCCATTGGGGTCCCTCATGGAGAAGGGCTAATAACTAGGACACATTATATAGAGACCCATTCACTGGGAGATATATCACAGAAGAGAGTATGCACAGTGATACTTATCACAAAGGACAGTCTGTCAATATGGCAACCATCACAGAGGAAAGCTAATCACAGTGGTACCTATTTTGGAGGAAGAACAATCACTGGGGTAGCAATCACGAGAAGTCAAGTTAATGGAGCA
>NW_006998405.1:0-921 GCF_000164805.1 Carlito syrichta | reverse complement strand
TCATCTTTAGCAGGTGTGAGTCTGACACTACAGAGAGAATCAGGGGGTAGAAAGGCTAATTCTTTTTTGGATTTCCCCAGAAAAGCACTTCCAACTACTCTCCTGTGTCTAAATTGAGTATTAGAGTCCCATGTGCTTAGATTGAATTCCAATGACTATGCTAATAGTGTTCAAATACTTTCATATAATGAAAACTAGAAAATTCCCATATTATTATTTGTTTTCAGCAATGAAATTAGCCTAATGCACATTATTTTTTTCTTTTTTAAAACAGATGTTGTGGGTAATTGTATTAATAAGTAAGACTAAATAACACATTTTATTGATGACTAAATAACACATTTTATTGATGATTATATGAAAACAATTAGTAATTACTGACACATCTTGGTCAGTATTTTTAAAATTGGGGCCTCATTCAGGCAGGTAGATTGCAAAAACTCCTCCATGGTTTGGAACTTTAAAAAATTTTATTGTGGATTCATGGCTGATTTAATAAGACGCCATGTGATCATTGTTTTTGTAAGATTGTTGAACAAAAACTTGATGTGGAAGAGTCTTGGAGCATGGGAGGAGCAGGTGTAGTTTGGCGTCTTTTATTATGCAGGGATTTTAGAGCTCTCCGATTAGCCAGCATTTAACTCAATTCTTTGCAGCACAAAGAGAACACTGACAATGCTGGCATGAATTTAGAATACCACTATGTGAGATATCACTGAAAAAGTAGGATCACAGACTGAGCATTGCTTTCCTCAGTTTCTTCCCAAAATATCACCCTGAGCCACCTACAGCAGCCTTCATAACCTCTAGGTGAAGATGAGAAATGACATCTATTCGATACTCATTCTCTTCCTTGTCTCTGTGACCCTGTTAAATGTTTGAAAGAGGCATTGCACAAGCTTAGAACTGGTGATAGGACTT
>NW_006998404.1:0-715 GCF_000164805.1 Carlito syrichta | reverse complement strand
TCCCCCCCCCGTCATTTCCCTCCTTTACTCCCTCGTAATAGCACAGTCTGTAGCGATTTGGGTAGCTAGATATCTTATGGACCATTACATTAGTCCATTTCCTCAATGGCATTATGTTGATCAGGTCAAGTAAGTAAGACAATGCTAAAGATTTTAATAAGACATATGTACTCCAGAGGGTTGGAGATAACTTTACAGAGAGTGAAAAGCCCACCACATCCATACAACCTTTAGAAGGTGCACTAGGCAGGTATATAAATCATCCCCTCCAAAAATAAGGGAAAATTGCATTTTGTAAATACAACCATGAAAAAAAGAACAGTACTGATACATTTCTTCAGATTTTTGGGACAGCATTGTACACACCTAAGAATACTGCCCAGGCCCACATACCAAATAAAATGAAATGCCGCCAACTTTAAAAATATCCCAGAACAGGAAAGGACCCCATAGCATATCCAGGTTACAGTGAAAGTGGCCCTGACACTACTGTCATATGATTTTTCAGACCCTTTGATGTTGGAGATATTATGGCTAGAATAGAAGTAGTGTGGAATTTGCGGCAAACCCCAGTGGAAAATCCTAATGTGGGTCCATGGGATTCCGAAACAAGGTCATGCCATTCACCAGAGAAAATCATATGCTTTTTGAGAACCCAAGGATTGCAGGTAGAGATAGAATGGCTGACCGTAGGTCATCAAACTATGAATCCGGG
>NW_006998403.1:0-663 GCF_000164805.1 Carlito syrichta | reverse complement strand
TTGTTCATGATTTTGTTCCTCACGTGAGACCAGTTTTAATAGCATGAGTCAGAAAAGCTCATTCTATGTATAGTTAAGACAGACACCTATCCTTTGCTAGAGACCATCCCTAAGGGTTTTGATCTCCAGCCAAAGGCTGAAGAAAAGAGTGCAAAGTCATCCCAAGTTGAGATATAGTGGATCTTCTGGCTCTTGAGCAGAATAATTTGCATCTGTCACATATGGATGCTTCCTTCCTCCCCAGAATATTCAGTTAGTAAGAGAACTCTGAAGAAATTCTGACTTAGCAATTCTAATTCCTCAATCATCATTTACAGATAATCATTTTTTGGTGATGACTAATGTGAGTGACCACAAGCATGTTATGTGACCCTTATTGGGCTACATTCTTGACAAATAATAATGGTTGACATAGCTATTAACTCAAGTAACTTGAGTAGAGGTCTTTTCCTGGTATAAACCGAGCCCTGGAAATTAAATCAGTTGCCTTAGTAACAGAACTTGGAGATTTAGAGTTGAGGGAAGCAACATAAGATAACAACTTAGAGAAGTTTATAGAAAGTCATAATTGTTATATTTGGGAATAATAATGTTCTTCTGTGGTCTAAACTTGGGGGAAAAAAATCACAGTAAGTTGAAAATAGTTAATTAATGAAGAAAGTT
>NW_006998402.1:0-811 GCF_000164805.1 Carlito syrichta | reverse complement strand
TCAGAAGGATGTTACTATGCTGAAAGTCCTCAAGGACACCAACTAGCACCTCTTTATCTGTTCTGCTTCTGCACCTAGGACAAGGCCTAGCATTGGATGGCTAGTTAATGCTTATGGAATGAATGAATGAATGAATGATAAGGCAGCCTGTTGAAGAACACTGAATTATCTACAGAGATCTTTTAAAATTATTCTCATGCTTTCACTTAATTTTTTTCTAACTATTTCATTATGATAATTAAAGATGAAGGTAAGGAAGTATCTAAGATGAAACTTTTGAATAATGATCTGGTTCCTGGAAAAAGAATTGAAGGCCAGATATAGAGAATTATTAGGCCAGCACTGTACATCTTTTGGTAGAGTTTGCCAATAAATAAAATTTTCAAATATTTTCCCATATTTTATACTTTTTAAAAAAATAAAAACAAATTAATTATTCTAAGACTGTGTTCAGACAACAGATGTCCAAATTTACTCTAACTTTAAAATTATGGGTGATCCATCCTCAAACAGCTTGTAGATTTCCTGCTAGGGTACCCAATTTCCACACTTTTGTGACTCTAAATAGCTCCCCATTGAGAACGGATTCTCTATGTAACCTACAGAGCAATGTACAATTCAGATAGGCCCATACCATTCTGTTTGTAGCTCCCCAAGTATCTATTTCACTCCTGTCCCTCTGAGCCCTTCCTGATCTCTCTGCAACCTCAGGTTTTTCTTCTCTTGTCTCCTGCCCCTGGCTACCCCACTCCCACTAGGCTGCTTCTTTCCTCAGTACTTTACTTATGTGACCCCTGTGCCAAAAATATCG
>NW_006998401.1:0-867 GCF_000164805.1 Carlito syrichta | reverse complement strand
CCAGCTGACACAACCCTTTTGCTAACTAGCTAGCTAGCTGACTCAACCAGCTGGCTTAACCCATTAGTTAACTAGCTAACCACCTCACTCAACCTGCTGACTTAACCCATTAGCTAACTAGCTAGCTGTCTTAACCATCTGACTACATTAGAAAGCTGACTTAACTAGATGACTTAGCTATCTGACTTAACTACTTAGCTAGCTGACTTAACTGACCGACTTAGCAAGTTATCTAGCTGACTTGACTACCTGAATTAAATAGCTAGCTATTAAACTAGTTGAATAACTAGCTGCTTTAATAATTATCTCACTAGTTAGGTAGCAGACTTAAGTAGGTGACTTAAATAGTTCACTAACTAGTGAGCTAGCTGACTTAGGTAGCTTATTAAGTAGTTATCTGGTTAGCTAGCTGACTTAGCTAGCTGAATTAACTAGTTGGCTAAGGAGATCGCTAGTTGACTTAATGAGTTGGTTAACGAGTTAGCTAAGTGTTTTAACTAGTTGGCAAATGAGTTAACTAGCTGACTTAACTAGTTGGTTAATGAGTTACCTAGGTGAATTAACTTGTGGGATGACGAGTCAACTGACTACTTAAATTGTTTAACACGTTGGCTGCCTACTCAGCCGTCATGGCTGACTAGTTAGCTGTGCTAACTTTTCTGCTGACATGTTGGCTGACTAGTTGGACGAATGTTTAGCTCACATTACTATTTGAATGGTTAGTTGACAGACAGGTTACCTGACTTAACTAGTTGGCCAGCGCTTGAGCCAACAGTTGAGTGGACTTAATTAGTTAGTGAGTGAGAGCCGACTGGTCGGCTGACTTAACAATTCAGCCAGTGAGTGAGCCGACTGGTAAGCTGACTT
>NW_006998400.1:0-952 GCF_000164805.1 Carlito syrichta | reverse complement strand
ACTATTTCAGTGACTAGCTAGGTGGCCTAACTAGTCGGCTGACTAGTTAGCTGAGCTAATATGTCAGCTGACAATTTGGCCGACTAGTCGGCCTATTGGTTAGCTGACTTAACTAGTAGGTCAGCTAGTCGGCCATCTGGTTATCTGACTTAACTAGTCAGGCAGCAGTGAGCCGACAGGTGAGCTGTCATATAGTAGGCTGGTGAGTGAGCCGACTGGTCAGTTGACTTTACTAGTCGGCCAGCAATTGACCAACAGGTCAGCTGACTTAACTAGTCAGCCAGCGATTGATCCAACTGGTCAGCTGAATTAACAAGTTGGCAGGCAAGTGAGCTGATTGGTCAGCTGACTTTAGTTGGTTGGCATGTGAGCTGACTGGTTAGAAGACTTAACTAGTAGACCAGTGATTGAACTGACCGGCGAGTCAACTTAACTAGTAGGCTGGTGAGTGAGCCAAGGGGTGAGGTGCCTTAACTAGACTGCCGGCAAGCGAGCTGACCAATGAACTGACTTAACTTGTCATGTGGTGAGCAAGCCAACTAGTTAGCTGACTATTAGCCTGTGAGGAAGCCGACAAGTTTTTTGACCTGTTGGCTGGAGAGAGTACTCACTAGTTTGCTAACTGGTTGGCAGGCGAGCAATCCAACTAGTTAGCTGACCTGATGGAAAGCGAGCAAGGTCACTAGCTAGCTGACCAGCTAGCAGAGTTGCTAGCTGACTACTTAGCTAAGTAACTAGCTGATTTGCTAGCTGACTTAACTAGCTAGGTGACTACCTAGCAGTCTATCTAGCTGACATAACTAGCTAGCAGACAAGCTATCTAGCTGTCTAGATAGCTGACTTAAATTCTTAGCTAACTGAAGGTTAGCTGGCTAGCTGACTTAACTATCTAGCTAACTAGCTAGCTGACTAGTTAGCTGACTTAACTAGCTATCTCACTAGCAAGCTGACT
>NW_006998399.1:0-760 GCF_000164805.1 Carlito syrichta | reverse complement strand
TTTATCCAATGAGACCAGTCAGCTTGCTAACTCATTAACAACTAATTTATTCATCTAGCTCTCTCGTTAGCCAACTAGTTAAGTCAGCTAGCTAAGTACGGTAGATAACTCATTAGCTAACTAGCCAATTCTGCTAGCTAAATCAGCTATCTACTACTTAGCTAACTATTTAAGTCAACTAGTTAAATCTGCTAGCTAACTTGTTTGCTAAATAGTTAATTCAGCTACTTATACAGCTAGCTAACTAGTTAGCTAACTATTTACTTCAGCTAATTAAGTCACCTACTTAAGCCAGCCAGGTAAATAGTTAAGTCAGCTAAGTAAGCTAATTAAGTCTTCTAACTAGTTAAGTCAGCTGGTTAATTCAGGTAATTAGCTAGTTAGCTAACGGGTTAAGTCAGTTGGTGGAGTCAGCTAGCTAGCTAGTTAGCTAATAGGTTTAGAAAGCTGGTTGAATAACTAGCTAGCTAGTTAGCTAACGGGTTAAGTCAGCGTGTTGAGTCAGCTAGATAACTAGTTAGCTAATGGGATAAGTCAGTTGGTTGAGTCAGTTAGCTAGCTAGTTATCTAACGAGTTAAATCAACTGGTTCAGTCAGTTAGCTAGGTAGCAAGCTAGTTAAGTCAGCAAATTAAGGCAGCTAGTTAGGTAGTTAAGTCAGCTAGTTAAGTCAGTTGTCTAGCCAGCTAGATATCTAGGTAGATAGCTAGTTAATTCAGTTGGCTTGCCATCTGGCTAGCTCGTTATGTCAGCTAGTTAAG
>NW_006998398.1:0-730 GCF_000164805.1 Carlito syrichta | reverse complement strand
CAAACAGGATTCTGGGGAAAGGGGAGTCCTCATATACAGGACATTAAATGGCCCATCAGTAAAGACGAATAAGGAATCTGTGATAAACGAGTCCAGAACCCGAAAAATTCTCAGGGTGTCTTGCTATGGTATAAACAAGAATAAAGTCTTTGAGCTCGTCTCATGTTTCAGAGATATTTGGCTTGTGGGTATTATGAATCAGTCATTTAAAGACTCCAGCAACATGCTGGTCCTACTGAGAGTTGTAATCGGGTATCTGGTTGTACAAATCCCTTAAGTTCCTCGGGAAAATTAAGGAGAGATTCCCGGAAAAAATGTATCATATTGCCATATTTGGATGTAACTTTGATCTTAAGATGAATTTGGTAATCCTTGAATTTCCGTTTGTACTTTATTTGTAAAGGGGCCGAGGGATTTGCAGTTGCCAAATATTTAGTACGAATTATTAAAATGTAACCAAGATCCATGGATTCCACATCCCTGTGAAACATCTGGGCATCTGCATTTTTGTACTCAGTGTTTGGGAATCCACATGGACAGGGAAATTCAAGGCATCTTACTGAGAATGGAAAGGGAATTCCGTTCTTGGAGTCCTCAATGGCCTAAATCTACAAAGTCTCTTGATAAAGTTTAATCAATCTGGGCTTCTATGTCGCCAGATTTTTAGTGAGTCTTTTCAAAACGGACCAGGAATCTTTGGTTAGAATTCCTCAACAACTTTATGGTGTCT
>NW_006998397.1:0-722 GCF_000164805.1 Carlito syrichta | reverse complement strand
CACACACACATATACATGCATGAGGGGGGGATTCCCCCCAAAATAGAATTTACTTATAAAAAGTTGTGAATTTATTCTTGCGTGTTTAAATTATAGTCACCTTCAAAGTACTCTCCATTTGATACAATACACCTACCAAGATGCTTTCTCCACTACTCAAAATGGTTTTTGATATATTTTCTTGTTTCACCTTTTTCTCAAAGACAAACATTTCCCTTTGAGGACTTTTTTCATCCAGGGAAACAAAAAAATATATATCTTGAGGTGAGCTCAGGCATCCTCATGGCCACTGCAGCTTCTTAGGGAGGGTAGGACATGGGAGTTGATGCCAGGTAGGATGTGGTACAAAACCCATGAATTATTTGGCACCTTTCTAAAATGACTTTTAGAGTGGCCACCAGTTTTCAAACAAAGCTTATTAGCGAGAAAAAGAGAAGAAAGAAGAGTTATGGCAGAAAGACCTGCTGTGGGCAAGTTTTTCAAAGAAGAAAAACCACACTTTTGTTCTCAACTCCAAACTAGATATAAATACCTAGTTAATGGTATGCTAATAGATGGAGTCCAGGTTACAGTGGCTCCAGAGAGATTGATATCTCTGAACTCCCGATGGGAGGAAACAAGGGAAAAGGTCTTTTATTAACCATGTTGTCTTTTGCAGGAGACCTGGTAGATGTTTCCAATTCCAATTTAGTTCCTTAGCTAAAAGGTGGTCTTATTATCAT
>NW_006998396.1:0-849 GCF_000164805.1 Carlito syrichta | reverse complement strand
CCCCAATACAAACTGTAATTGTACTAAAGACAAAACCGCAATTAGTAGAAAGTGGGAACAATGAAATTTCTAAAGTTAGTTGTATTCTTATAAAACCTCAAAATATCATGTTTGATCATGCTTGGACTAACATAATTCCCTGGCGTAGCATGACCTATTCTACAATACTTTCTATGAATAAAATAAATTCAGCTTCTATAATAAGTAGAAAAACCCTACACTAACTGTAAATAAAAACTGGTTTAAAAGAATGCAGCCCAACCCAAAGGGAACGCTGGGCCCTTAAGAATGTGACCCAGTCCAAAGTTCATGCTGGGCCATTTCTGGTAACCCTAGATAATCATCTATACCATCTGAACGTGAAGCAGGTCTCTAAATGTATATACTAATTATACAAATATACTCTTAAATCTTATAAAGAAGCTTGTACCATATAAATGTCTCCCAAATGTTGCCTGAGTTTGAACTGTGTTAAGTTTAAAGCTGAAACCACAGTCTGTGAGAAACGGGAACAATGGATCCCTAGAGTCAGCCATGCCTGTCATACTCTCAGAACTTTGTGCTTAGATCATCAAAGTCCCTGCTAGTGGGTCATGCCAAACAACAAAGAAGGGAGGAGGGAATGGGCCTTCAGCTCCTGAACTCAGCCTGGTGGTACCAGGGTCCGCAGTCCACCTAGATCCCTAACACTCAAGCAGGCCTCCATGGCCAACTCCCAACAGTCTCTGACACCTGGGCTCAGGTAGCCTCCCACCTCGGCATCCCAGGGCATGGGGCTGATAGACGTGAGCCACAGTGTCTGGCCTGAACTCACTTGTTCTGTTAGCAGGGGCATCACAAAGGAACACC
>NW_006998395.1:0-921 GCF_000164805.1 Carlito syrichta | reverse complement strand
CGTAGCAAAACCATAATTTAGTTAAAATTTATTTTTAAACACTTTTTGTTTTGCAAAGAAAGTCACAGTTTAATTGGCAGCATATTTGTAATGGCACATACAAGATCTGCTTTATAAACACTGACATCCTACATTAGATAATCTATATTAATTATATCAAGCTTTTTTTCTTTTTTCTTTTTTTTTTTTTTAGTTGGAGTCTCACTCTGTCACCCAGACTGAAGTGCAGTGGCTGCTCCCGGCCACCGCAGCCTCGACCAGCCGGACTCTGGCGATCCTTTCACCCTAGCCTTCCGAGTAGCTGGAACTACAGGTGCACGCTACCATGCCCGGCTAATTTTTGATTTATTGTAGAGATGAGGTCTCGCCAAGTTGCCCAGGTGGGTCTCGAACCCGCGGGCTCAGGCAATCCACTCACCTCAGTCTCTCAAAGTGCTGGGATTACAGGCTGAGCCACCAAACCCGGCTTATATCAAGCTTTGATATAGCATAAAATGAATGAAAAAAGCTGTTTGTGTATGTGTGTGTGTGTGTGTGTGTGTCCTTGACTTTTTTAGATAAAGTCGGAATCTGTTAAAGGTCAGTTAACACACAGCTGTGTTGTCCTAGGGCCACTTCCAATATGACATCACCTTCCCAAGCTTTTTTACGCTAATTGGTCTATTTATGTTTTCCTCATTTTAGAGTTTGTTTTGCTAGTGTGCATTTTTAAAAGGTAATTATACATTTCCTTTAGGTCTCCAGATTGCTACAATAGGTTTCTCTTATTTGATTTTTAATATTTCCTCTTTCTAGTTTTATACAAAATTCTTCAACCTGTGTAAAAGCACAGATGGAGAGCGGGAAGCCATTTTTTAAATCTTGTTCTTAAACCCTAACACAATGATGAGAAAGTAGAGGCTGTGTCCTAGAGAAATGCAT
>NW_006998394.1:0-774 GCF_000164805.1 Carlito syrichta | reverse complement strand
TGTCAACCAACTCGTTAAGTCCGCTAGCTATCTTTTAGCCAACTAGATAAGTCGGCTAGCTAAGTCAGCTAGTTATCCAGCTAGCTAGCTAAATCAGTTAGCTAATTATTTCATCAGATATTTTAATCAATTAGCTAACTAGTTAATTTGCAAGTTAAGTCAGCTACCTAAGTAGTGAAGTCACTTTCCTAATTCAGCTAGTTAAGTTAGTTTCTAATTAAGTCAGCTGGTTAAAACAGCTAAGTAGCAAGCTAACTAATGGTTTAAGTTAGCAGGTTGAGTCAGGTAGTTAGCTAGTTAACTAACTGGTAAGGTCAGCTGGTTGAGTCATCTAGCTAGCTAGTTAACAAACGGGTTAAGTCAGCTGGTTGAGTAGGCTAGCAAGCAAGTGAGCTTACAAGTTAAGTTAACTGCATGAGTGAGCTAGCTAACTAGAAAGCTAACGGGTTAAGTCAGCTAGTTGAGCCACCTAGGAAGTTCATTAGATAAAGTGTTCTGTCAGATGATTAAATCAGCTAGCTAGCTATGCAGCTAACTATTTAAATCAGTTTGTTAGCTAGATAGCTAGATAGTTAGATATCTGTTTAAATCAGCTAGTAGCTAGGTAGCTAGCTAGTTAGCCAACTATTTAAGTCAGCTGTCTTGCTAGGTAGCTAGCTAGTTAATTCAGCTAATTAAATCAGTTGGCTTGCCAACTGACCAGCTACATAGCGTGGTAGTTAAGTCAGTTGGCTAGCAACCTGTCAAGCTGTTTAATTCAGCTGGATAAGAAAG
>NW_006998393.1:6441-7978 GCF_000164805.1 Carlito syrichta | reverse complement strand
GGAGATCTAGTCCACATGTGTACCTGTCTTTGCAGACTTCCCCACGTTGATGTCTCGCAGGCACTTTAAACTCAACACACCCCAATTCTAATACCACCTCATGTATTTGCTACCTGGGTGAAGACTACCAACCACCACTTGATTACCCTATCCAGAAAACTGGGAGACATTCATTAGTCCTCCTTCTCCTTTATTCCTCATACCCAGAGACCAAGCCTGATTGCTTCTAAATCCCAAATCTCTCTGGAATTTTTCCATCTCTCAATTTGTTCATTGTTGCTAGTTCAGAACTTCATCATCTCTCACCCACATTACCAAAATATACCACAAATGCAGTTCTCTGCCACCAATCAGTACATGTGCCTTTGACCAGCTCTCCAGGCTGCTGGCAAAATGGTCTAAAACACAACACTTACAAGATCACTTTTCTGCTTAAAACTCTACAGAAAAATTTAGTCTTCTACCCTTGTAATTTATTTCCTGAATATCTGACCAACCTCATGTCTCATCATCAACATCCTCTCTGGAAATATCGGTCATCCAGAAGCACAGGTCCATACAAACATAGTTCCCTCAGTCAAGGAAAGTCCTCCCATGTTCTTTGCCTAGTTAATTCCTGCTCATCCTGACAACCTCCCTGAGAAAACTCTGACTTGACCTGTCTGGGTTAGGTAACCGTCCTTTCTTATCTCACAGCACCTATCTAGCATTGATCATCCATATTACAGATTTTTATTATAGTGGTTGACTTATTAGTCTCTCTCACTAGACTATGCACTCTTTAGAAGAAGAAAATATGTCTTATTGGACTTTGTATAAATAACTATCACATATTTGTAAAATTCACAAATAAGTATTCATAAACCTCATTCTTCACCAAATATATTCAAGATTTAATCCTAAGGACAAATAAATATCTCACTAATTATCAGTACCAGAGAGACTAAGTGGTTGTTCTTCATCAGAGACCTCAGACTTTATTTTCTTACAAATTATAAAAGTCAAAGGGGAGTCTTTTTCCATACTGAAGAGTTTAGGGAGTTGAGATCACCACCAGCGTCTTAAGCCTCATCACCCACCTCCTGCCCAAGCCTCCAGCATCTCGCCTTCAGAGAAGTACCTTATGCAGCACTGGATTTTGGAAAAGAGATTAGACAGTGTTCAACTTATTCAAAATTAGCATCCTACCAAAATCTCAATGATAAATGAAAGAATCAAAGTTAAGTTAAGCAACAGCTCCCTATGCTAGATAAAGCCAAGTTTCTTATATTAGATCATGTCAACAAGACTGAACAAGCAAAATAACTGAGCACTTAGTAGGTAAATACAACCAAGCCTTTTTCCTAATGGTAAACATACATGACACCATAGGGTTTCTATACCTATTTCTTTAGTGTACAATAGTGTAATAGTGTAAAGGATAAAAGTAGATTCTTGTGTGTGTGTGTGTGTGTGTGTGTGTGTGTGTGTGTGTGTGTGAGCCTGCAGAATGTTCTAGAGTTTGTATTTATTGGCATTGGACCTAGATTCCTACCGG
>NW_006998393.1:0-5316 GCF_000164805.1 Carlito syrichta | reverse complement strand
AGGTTGTCAAGTATTACTGCCCCCAAGACACATAAAATCGTTTGTCATAATAGTTAGTACAAAGCAGATAAATCAGAGTGAAAACAACTCTGATGTTAGACTTCTGTTGAAGGTTCCACATTCCAAAGATAAATCCAAAGTCAATTTTCCTGAAGTTTCAGGGAACATAATATGGCAGAAAGCTATTTTTTTAAAAAAATCTTACCAATAAAAACACCAAAATTAACAGCAATCTTGAAAATTTTATGCTTTCTGACTAGCTTCTAAAAATAACCCTGAGCACAAAGTAATAGCATTCCTTCTGTTTGGAATTTCTCTGAAACAAGAATATAAGCCTGTGCCTGATATGGTAAGTCCACAAGCAGTTCTATTATTTCCAGTTTTTAGGGCAGTGGTAAGAAGCAAATAGAGAATATTCAAACTTTTCATCATTAAAGCTCAAATTTAATTCCTTCAGTTACGGCTTAAAACTGGAATTTGACTAAGGTTATATATTAAATGTATCATCAAAATATTTCTAACTTTTTTAAAAAATTCATTATTATTATTAAAGTGAACCACCATCAAAATTTTTCCACTCTAAGGGCATGTCAATTGTGAAGAAAATGTAGCAGAATGGAGGAAATAATATACTTTATACTATCAATTTTTTGTTTGAGTTGGAGTCTCACTCCAGCACTCAGGTTGGAGTACAGTGGTACACTCACAGCCACCCCAGCATCAACCTGCTCAGTTCAGGCAATCCTTCTGCCTCAGCCTTCCAAGTAGCCGGAACTACCACATCCAGCTAATTTTTTGATTTCTTGTAGAGGTGAGGTCTTGTCAAGTTGCCCAGGTTGGTCTCAAACCCGTGGGCTCAGGCAGTCCCCCCACCTCAGCCTCCCAAAGTGCTAGGATTACAGGCTTTGAGCCACTGCATGTGGACTATAATATTAATGCTGATAGTCAAGTAACTTAGAACTCCAACCTAGAATAGATGACTTGATCTATACCTATATGTTTTACCAAACCCCAAAATTAGCATCATTTTGATAAAGGAGAAAGCCTCAATAACTGAGTTGCTTAAAATCAGAATCAGTGAAGTGATGGCACGGGCTGACCAGCAGCTGCTTTCTCTCGCCTATATATTAAAAAGTCATTAGAGCAGTATTTTTCTAATTCTCGATGCTTTAAGAGTATGTTCTTAAGCTCTGCAAGGAGAAGGCAAGCTGCATTAGAGTAAGGACTTTTGTGTGTCCCCATCCCCACCTCCATATTGCCAGCACCTAGATCAGTGCCCAGCACAGCATGCTTATTTGTTGAATGAATGGAAGAATCTAGCTACATACATTCAAAACCACTGGTCATGGCTGTGTCCAAGAACAGTTGTCATCAAACTCTGCAGTGTCAGAAAACCTATCTGGTCGTAGGAGAACAGAGCATAAGAAGGAAGGACAAACTTGCCCTCCTAATAAGGCATCAAAAGAAGCTGCTCCAAATTACTGACTGGAAACATCAAAAGAAGACAGCAGAAACTCAGGACAGATGGCTGGACAAGATATAACAGACAATCACTGGGCCCAGCACAGATGGAAAGCCAGACCCACAGGAGAAAATCATTGTCACCAGTCATAACCGTGATGTTGCCAATGAGCTATGGGAAAGAACATCTTGGATGCAGTGACACTCCCTGGCAAATATGAGGAGGGCTCTGTAAGAAAGGCAGAGTGGGAAGAAGAAAGATGACAGGAAGGAAATAGGAAAAGAAAAAATATTATAGAAGAACTGATACCTACCTACCATTGGTAAGTCTGATATTATAATAAGTAGAGGGCTCTGAGATTCTGTTCAACTCAACCCTATCCTTTGCCTTCAATAAAGGCAGCTGCTTTAAATTTCCCAAAAGTGTGGCCACAAAGATAAATCACCTCTTGAAAAAAAGGAATGGAGCCACATAAGACTGGAATAACTTGAAGAGCTCCTCATCTTAAAGAAATCCCCATTTGTACTAGTAGTACTTTTTGTTTTGCTTCTTTTCTGGAAGAGGTTTACCTCTAAGCATTCACATAAACAGAGCTATTTCTAACACAGAATCTATGGCTTTCTACAAAGTTCTTCAAGAAGAGACATCAACAGAAAGTAGGCCAACTCTGCAAGATTCTTTCTCTGGAAGTGGGAAGAGCTATGAGGTTGAGAAAATGTGGAGAAGCAGAAGGCTGAGGTCCCCTCGATGGGCTCACAAAAGGCCAGGGAGCAAACTAATTTCAGGGACAGGAGGAGAGTAAGAAGTAGGCAACAGAAAAATGGCTACTCAGTGCCAGAAAAGGAATCAGGGTAGGAAGAGGAAATACTTAAGGAAGGAACCAGTTGCGAGGTTTTAGGATACCTCCTAAGGCAATTGTGAGCACCAGGACAAGATAATGAGTACCATCCCCCTATTTCTCTTCTTCTGCCTTCCCTTACTAACACCACTGCACCTCTGACACAAAATCCACAGCAAATGACTATGGCCCAATTCCCCATAAATAAAAGTGTCTCAGAAGCCAAGTCAGCTAAGAAATACCTTGGGCTCGATATGCAAAATCAGGTATGAACATAAGCTTAAGGGCTTCACCAAACACAGGAAACAATCAACACCAAAACCAGATTTAGCTTTCCAAGCAATAAAAGACATTCTCTTTACCTAAAGCGCTAATCAGGCTAGAGTTAACAGGCAGCCCTCAGCAGAGCCGAGTCATGGGGCCACGCTCTGTGCTCTGCAGACAGGGTCAGGCCCAAGATCACAATCACAAGTTTTCTTCCTAAGTTAGGTCTGATGAGGTCAGGTTTCTGTACTAAGGGTTCACATGGGGAATGAGACCTAGGAGTGGTAGCAAAATTAACATGGAAGTTATTTAAGATATAAAAACTATTCTCTCTGTCTCTCTCACACACACACACATTCAAACACTTATGTGTTATATATATAATTACATAGTGTATATAATCATGCATGTTATATATTAATACATAATTGCATATGCTATGTTTTATACATATATCATATATATATTTTATAATACATTATTACATATATATCTAATACACACATGCAAACATATATACATGTATAAACATGTATTTATTTTCTTTTTACAGTCACAGAACAGAGGTAGGAAAAAGCATCTTATATTCTGAATGGAAGTACAAATGTAATGTCTTTATGATATGTACTATAAATTGCTAGAAGTAAATATGGACAGTCAGATTATAATTGTATTTATGAACAAGAGGAAAGTAATGTGCTCTCATTGGAAATAATTAATCCAATGTTCATTTTAAAATTTACTAAATGCAAGTCTATGAAAATTAGAGTAAAGTAGAAATCAAACCTTTAGAGGAGGAGGAGCAAAAAAATTTACCTTTAGCCTGAAGAAAGAGACATAAAGACGGAAGTGTTCCAGGCAGATAGATACTATGGGTGAAAAGGAGGGAGAAAAATACAAGAACCACATTTCGCATATACGTGAACTTTCCTAACAAGGTAAACAACTGGAGGAACTCTGTGAAAGGAGCAGCACTGAAGACTAGGAGGAATCCCACAGGACACCACAATGCTCTCCCAGGAGTGCTGAGGGTGACTGCTCACAGGGGTTCATGGCTTGTTGCTACCCAGAGACACCATCACTGCAAAAGATGTTTGTACATGGCCTAAATGGTTTGACTGGCATTTAGAGAATTTAATTCTTTCTCTACCTGTCCTAAAGCCACTGATATAAAACTGCTAATGGAGAGATGAAAAAAGCAGTCTTCCCTGAATGGAGAATGTACTTGCTGATGCAGCTTAACATTAAGGAATAACTATGAGCACCTTTGTGCTGAGATGAGCCCTTGATTGTTCTTCATATCCTCCTACAGACTTTAAGAGTCTCTCAAAAGTAGCTGAGAACAGAATTTTGATCATACAGATACAGTGCACATTTTTTAAAGTGTTCTCTTCAATAACCAATTCCCAATCTTTTCACAAGCGCAGCCCTCTTGTTCTTTGTTCTTGAGGTTCCTCCCCCCAGAATCTCTCTGAACCTTGCCTTCTTTTTCTTCTCCATCTGGACTCCTCTGGCTGAGGCCACACCCATCTCAGGCTTATTGACTCCCTCAGTCACTACTCTCTTAGCCTCTTCAGTTCTTGCATCTGATACTTCACACCCTGACTGCATCCTCACCTTGGACAAATCAGGCTTTCCTCAACCCCTTTACCTCTCCAACTTATGCCTGCTTCAAGTTTCTTGGAAAAGAAATCTGTATTTGCTTCCTGTGTCCCTTGTTCTAACTTTTCCTTCTTGCTACCTAGCTTCTCAGAGCTAGGCACACAGCAAGCACTCAATCGAGGCTGGAGCCAGGAGCCTTAAGAAAATATTAGCAGCTACAATAAGTGGAAGCAGGTACATCAAGTGAGAAGCTGATTTGGGGGGGGGGAGGAGAAGGATGAGTTATTATTCCAGACACACTGAGTTTGAAGTAACAGAATATGCAGATGGAAATGTTAAGTGCCTTGTGATAGAGGTTCACCTTAGTGATAACAGAATACAGGAAATAGGAGGCTCTGGGGAAACAGAGGCACTGCAAGGAGGAAGACCGCCATGGAGGACAGAGTTCAACTCAGCATCACAGAAGCTAAGGAAGGAGATTATTTCAAGAAGGTGAAGTAGAACACTGGTCAGGGTGTGAAATGCCAGCGATGAGTTGAAGAGGAGTTTAAAGGAAGTGGGGGAGTGTTTATGTAATCACCAGGAGTGTATCAATGATTTCTGAAAAGTTGTTTCAGTAATGAGTAAGATATAAACTAGAAGTTCATAAGTGTTACTTATAAATCATAACGATAAATCTCAAGTAATACATGAACAAACAGAACCCAGAAGTTGCTGAGGGAATACTATACCATGGACAGAGGGAGTGGGTGGGTGGCAGGCATACAAAGAATGCAGGGGAAATTCAAGACAGGAAATGTATTACTTTAATTGACCCTATGATCACAAGAGAAAAATCTTAAGATCAGCTCCCCAGATACTCTAAAGCCATCAGACCAGAGTTAACATTCACTCTTGATTAAGATAGATAAAGTTTTAATAAACAGGGACAACTGTTGCCTTGATATATCCACCAAATGATGAATCCGAATATAGCCACCAAAACTCCAGAATAGATGTAGGAGAAACCACTATACGTATTCCATAAGAGTCCAACTTATGAATAGAGAAATGAGAATCAGCTAATGATAGGTCCCCCAAGAGGAATTACAAATGCCTGTGAAAGTTACAAAAAGATGTCCAATCTCACTCATTAGCAAAATATTAATTA
>NW_006998392.1:0-532 GCF_000164805.1 Carlito syrichta | reverse complement strand
AAAATTTCAGGCAAATGGAACACAAAAGAAAAGCTGGAGTTGAGTTGCAATTTTGATCTCAGAAAAAATGCCCTTTAAACTATCAGGAAGAAAAAAATCATTATACAATGATAAAAGGTTCAATACATCAATAAGAAATATCCATCCTAAACATATATGCACCTAACAAAGGAGCACCAAAGTTCGTAAAGAAGTTTGTATGAAAACTTAAAAAGGAGGTTGACTCTAACATTATCATAGATGGGGACTTTAATACCCCATTCACAGACCTGGATAGATCATCAAGACAAAATCAGCAAGGAGATCCAGAACATCAATGAGACTCTTGAATAAACGGACCTAATTGACAGCTACAAAACACTCCACTCAAGGACTACAGAATAACATTCAACTCATCACGATTTGGAATGTACTCCAAGTTGACCACATCATTGGCCATAAATCAAACATAAGAAAATTTCATAAGACTGAAATTTTGCTGTACAACTTCTCAGACGACAGTGGAATAAAATAAATATCAATACCAACAAAC